>NW_027152182.1:264789-270271 GCF_004359215.1 Bremia lactucae
CGGTCGCCTCTTCTCGCTTGCCATCCTGGCAAAGCGACTCAAACATCGCCGGTCTCTTTCTTAGAGCCGCGAGTTTTACAAAATTTTGTGATGCAGCCGAATCCACTAGTAGGGTCATCACCTGGTCATAGCCTCTTACATGAGCGCTATAGACCAGCAGGGTTGAAGTCCGAAATTACGAGACCTCTGGGACTATGCTATCCATTTTTTTCCACAACTCTGAACTAAGGGGTAGCTTCAGAGTCCGCGTCAGTAGGGCATCCCGCCCCTACTGCGCTCCTGCATTTCTCGACCCCTCAATGGGCGATGCGGAGCTCAAGCGTCTGCACGCTAGTTCCTGCCATCGCCCTTTGGGAAGAAAGTATCGTGCTGGGCATCTTCTTTGCCCCAGCAGGGACCCTGGCATAGCATCGAACTATCATATGGCCGTGCTTGCCGCATTTGTAACAGACAACGTCTGCATCGCCCAACTCCATGGGAGTGGCATCTGACCTCTCCGCCGACGGCTTATACCAAGCTGTCGCCGAGGCACTGTTGCAGGATTGCTCCTCAACCAAGGCAATTTGGATTGCCTCTTCCATCGTCGACGGCACCTTTCTAAAAAGGGCCTGTCGCGATGGGCCATGCCGTAGTCCGTTCATAAACGTGGGCACCTTAATGTGCTCCGGAATCGGACTTACGGTAATGGACGCCGACAGCGAGCGCATCTCTTGCACATACTCTTGCATAGATCGCTTCACCTGTCGCGCTCTAAAGAAGCGCGCCTGAAGAAACACTTCGTTGTTCGGCGGCTGGTATCTGGCGCGAATCTTTTCCTTAAAGATCGTCCATGTAGGGAATGCCTTTCTGTCCGCCATAAGCTCCGAGTAAGCCCACTCTGAGGCCGTACCGCGCAGACGCGACATAGCGTACGACACCATCCGGCTGTCGTCCTCGATGAGCTGCGCGACACCGCATTCTCCACGGCTAAAAGCCAGTGGACAATCGTGTGCACCGCAGTTCCATCGAACTTGGGCGGGTCCATCCGAATGGGCCTCGGCTGATGCGGCCGGGCAGAGAGCATCTCAACAGTCCTGTTGAGAGCCTCGCTCGGGCGTGTCTTTCTAGATACCTCGCGTAACGGTGACGCTAGCCATCATCACGGATGACGCTAGGCGTCATCCCTCCTACTGTGAATGCATCTATGTGCAGCACATACAGAAGGGTTAAATTACAAATGTAAACCACACCCGAGTGCTGGGTTTTATTACTTAAATTTAGTAATTGACCACCCTCTTAAATACACCAAGTGTACTTAACGGGGACTGTGTTAGATTAGGGCAACTTTAGCCCGTTACACTAAGCGTCATCTGTAACGGGGCACTACTGACTTGTACTGCTTCAGTACAAGTCCAATTTGCACTGCCTCAGTGCGAGTTATGCCTCACGTTTCTTCACGTACACTAGTACGTGCAGAGGAAGACTCTCTTTAAAAATTTGCTTGAAAAAGGGTTAACTAAAAAGCTGTATCGATATATCTAAGTTCTTCTGTTCTATCTACTTAATACTAACTTAATTATAAACTAATACAAAACATGTAATATAAGTCTTGTCTGTCTTTCTCTTTGCGCGCGTCCAGCGCTGACTGGACCGCAAAGAAAGTAGATATAATGGTCTATATCTATCAATGGATAGCTTTTTAGAATATTACCATGTAAGGTAATATTCTCCAAATATTATCTACCTTTTACATAATTTATTAATTAAAAACCTTTAAGTGCTAATTTCATGTAATGATTTACCCCGTTACATCACTCCTACCTTAAACGACAATCACTCTGCTGTCATTGGGAAGAGTGGTCACTATAATACCACTTCATTAAAACGATGTTAATTGGTCAGAACAATCAATTTTTACATCTATCGAATGGTTAACAAGACCTTGTGGTATGCGAATAGTGCGGCGCCATTGGTTGCGGTCCATGCAGCCGCGGGCGACGCATTATTGTCTCTTGCGGCAGACGTTTCGTCTGCCGTAATGTCATCTTCTCCCGCAACTCTAAATGTTGCGAGTGCACGTGGTGATACACCACGTGAATGCGACCATTCTTTGGAGGTCGAATACGAATGCGAGTCGGACGAAATGGCCGAGTCGGGGGGAAGAGAACTGTCGCCTGATCATCGTCAGGCGGCTGACGATAAGCCTTCGAATGAGGGGGCTCATTCAGGTAGACGTGCTGGTAGCATTCGCTGTAGCATGTTTGGTTCCGACGATGAGGATGATTCCTCGTCGCCAGCACCGTCTCCCGTGCCGTCGCCAGCAAATATTTCTGTGCGTGCTGATGACGATGGCGTAAGCCGTCGTAATAAAAGTTCTTGTGGTACCCCTGCTTCAGTGGGTACCTTCAGGGATTGTAGACAATAGATGTCTCGCCTCGCCCCTGAAAAGAAGCCGTGGCTTTTGCCAGAACGGCTAATCAATAGCTTGTCGGGAGAGACTACTCATCACAATAAATCTCCCTTATTTATTGCGACAAAGCTACATGACCTTGATCCCAGCGCGAAGAACTTTTGCGCTGAGGAAGATTTTTATCTCGATGCTTTTCCAAGCATCGATGATATAGTGGCAACAACAAGCGAGATAAAGTCTCGCTTATGCAAGCCTGGAGTGCGTTCATTTGCAATTTCAAAGACATTGGACGCGAAGCCTGGCTTCAAAAAATTATCGCGATTCGCGTTAAGTTTAGGAAACGAGCTCCAACTGGTGCAAGGTATGAATTGCATCGGTTGTCACGTGAGGTAGGACTTCCATGCCTCACTTGGGGTGATCCCTGTCCGTGTTGTGTTGACAACACGAAGCGAGTAAGAAAAAATGTCTATTCCCTTTCTTCGCCCTGGGGAAGGGCTCGTATCTCTATCGAGATGGGCGATGCGATTGACGTTTTTGCAATCGATTTACATGCGCCAGGGGCGCTGTTCTCCGATGGACCTTCTGATCCATCGGATGGGTCTCGTCATACTGACGGACGAGGCCTCAACGTCAACAATCAGCTGGGAACGAGGCTCCCAGCTGTCAAGTGAAGGTGGATAACCGCGCCAGCGAACAAGATAACTCCATCGCTGCCCCTCACAGCACGGTGGTTCTGGATACGTTCCACAAGATTACGTTGATCACCGTGGGAATCCAGCAATGGTTGTGGTGGCGGAGGGAAAATTAGATCCGAATCGTGTGTCGCATCTAATGTCGAGGATCGACAAAATCGATCACTTCCTCCATGATTTGGAGGAGGGACCGAGCGCGGCAAGCGTCGCTCGTTGGAGCAGACGGTGCAAGCTCACCATATCGAGCGAATGGAAGACCGTTCGAAGAGTGCGTACTCCATGTTGGAGTACGAACGGAAATATCACGCTGTTCGTGATGAGCTGTCGTCAGCTCATCGCAGTTTCGAAGAACTTCGGATTCGGTATGAGATCTCCAGACTCAGCATGATAGACAAGTTCGTTATCACTAGAATGTTTGGGGATTCTTGAAAAGTGTGGTCAGATCCGTCCTCGGAAGAAGCCGCGTACTGATGGTACGGGCGAAGCCGACCAACATAAAACGTAGGATGCGTTCGCATCCTACGTGGCAAATCTATTGTGTACGCATTGCCTCTGCGATGTAGTACACGGAAAGGCTTAATGGCCTTTAGTAGTAGTTTACTGCTACCCACATTAGTGACTAATCGCTTAGGTAAGTTTACCGAAGAGAGTAGCACTAGATTATTAATTTTAAATGAATGTACATTTGCTCTTCCATGTTTGTCTGCATTCCGTTTCTGTCGGTCCACTGCGTTAGCAATGAATTCTATACGAAACAAATTATTGATTCTCGAGTTAGCAGAAACTCTTCTACTAACTCATTTGTTTTGTCATTTTCAGTACGCTTTGTGCGCACTACCATGAGATCTTTCTTATCTTCAATGTTGATTGCTTCGACATCGACATCATTCGCGTCGTTGGTAATTTCGACGCGTGAGTAGCATGATCCAGAAATGGGTTTGCTCGTGCGAGCCCCCCCCCCGTTAAACAAGAGGATCGCTCTAATTGGGTGGGTATGCGTGGATGGTGTAAGCCATTCACGAAGAACGATGTATGCGTTGTAGACGCATGCACAGAATTATTGATGACGAATTCGACCATCGGTAAAAACTCGCTCCAATTCGGATACGATTGGACGTAACCTCGAAGTATCTCTTCGAGGACGCAATTTACGCGTTCCGTCTGACCATCCGTCTCCGGATGATCAGAAGTTGACATAGTCAGCCGTGTTCCGAGAGATCGGAACACGGGTTGCCAAAACTCCGCCGTGAACCGTGGATCTCTATTCGAGACTAGTTCACGGAGTAATCCGTGTTGTTTAAATACCGTGTCGATAAAGACATGGGCACAACACGGAGCTGTGATTGACTCTGGTGTGTTACACCGGACTTGCCCTTCAATTGATGATTGGTTAGTTTTTGTATTTCTAATCATATACACCTTTTTGGGTGCACAGGACAAGACCACCTCCCATTATACTTTGGAGGATTTGTCGGCCCCGGGTATCGAACCCGGCACCTCCCGGTCCTGAAGTGAGTGGCGGACCATTACACCACCAGGATCGGTTGTGATTGACTCTGGTAATGCAGCAAGATTTACCATCTTGCTGAATCTGTCTACAAAAACAAGAATTCCATTGTTTTTGTGATTCATTTCGGGAAATCGAAGACGAAGTCCATAGATACGTACTGCCAACATTCTGCCGGAAAAGGTAGAGGTTGGAGAGGTGCACGGGATGAAGGGCTAGGCTTCACACGTTGACATACCTCGCAAGCACGAATGTACTTGCGCACGAACTGATACTGGCGGGGCCAGTAAAAGTCGCGACTTGCTGTGAGGTAAGTCTTCTCACGTCCACGATGTCCACTTGTTGGAGCATCGTGACACTCATACATGATGCGCAAGCGCAAATCATTGTGAGTCGGGACGACGACACGTGGGGTGTCGCCGGTAACGGCTGTGTAATACAATAAGCCGTTACGTGTTGTGTATCGATCGGATGACGATCGATATAAAGCCGGTAAATCTTTAAAAGATTTATCGGATGAATTCATTAAATGATCCATCAAACATATATGGTCCTTATCTTCTTTGTAGGCTTTCTTCATGTTATTAACTAAAGTTGATGCCGGAACACTCGTAGTGAGTGTTGCAACAGTAAGATTATTTTCACTCTTGAAGTGCACTGCTAACTCGAAATCGGGTCGGCGTGATAACGCATCAGTGACGACATAAAGTCGTCCTGGTTTATATTCGACGGAGAAATTATACTCCGCGAAGAAGGATAGCCACCTCGCCATTCTTTGTGAAAGGTTTGAGCCAGTACTGTTGCAGCATTCAGTTTGTTGAATGCGTGCACTATCCGCCACCCTCCTGTGGCCTTTCGCACACAGAAGGTCGGAGAGCTATGTGGGGAGGTTGA
>NW_027152182.1:271253-280365 GCF_004359215.1 Bremia lactucae
ACATGGCCCGCTTTTACTCGATCGGTAAAGAATTTATCGATCGCAAGTACTTGTTCACGAGGCAGTGGCCACTGCTTCATGACACAGTACTTCGAGCCCGGTTTGAGCTCGATCTCATGTCGAGTGCCTTTATCCTTAGGCAACTCGCATGGAACTGCTTCAGGGAATACATCCCTGAATTCTATTAAATCCTCGTATAGAGGATTTCCCTTGAGTGACTCCCAAGATTGAGTACTGTATCTTTCAATCCGAGTCTTCACATCGAGGACACTTTCGTCCATCGATGAGCTGCTGAGAACCCGTTCGTTCTCTGCAAAAATTACCGCTGACCGAATGTCGGTTACGTAATCGTCCTCTGTGACGAGTACGCAGATCTGCTTGATTTTCCCACAATGCAGATCTCTCAAGAACCGCTTAGGTTCTAGGGTTGGTAATTGAGTTATCTCCGAAGTTAACTTCGGAGGCGCATACAGATCAAGAGTAGAAGCGCCTACTCTTAATTCGTCATTAACCAAAACATTGAATGTCTCGGATTCCTCCTAGGCTATATCAACAGGCTGCCGAGGGATCAATTTATCGGGATGCTGAAGTCTAGTCACTTCAGCATTAACTATTTCAGGGGATTTCTCCTCAAATACGTAAGGACTTATTCCCTCAACGTCTTCCGACTGTGATTCCGTTATCACAGTCGGGTCCTCTACGGTCGACTCTCTACTCGATCTAGGATCATCGTGTTGTCCATTTTGAACAACCGGTATCTTCCTTGAATGTCGCCCGCTAGGTGTACATTCATGTCTCGATCCACTCGACTTATTCGAGCGGTGGACCTTCGGCGCTGCTGTTCATTCGCACAGCCGCCGGCAGTAAACTGCACAGGGTGATTAGTAATCACACTGTGATCTTGTGCAGTCGTACAAACGACTGTACCACAAGTGAGGCCGTCGCACTCACTCGTACTACATCCACACGCTTGTGGACGCTCCAAGACGTTCATGAGATGGCCATCTGATGAACAAGTGGCAGGCATCTTTACGGATCGATGCTGCCAGCTGATCCTTGGATCATATTTTCTGAGCCAAGGTAGACCTTGGAAGACATCAAATTTGTCTTCCAAATCCAGTACGGTAGCAGGCGCAAGTTGCTTTTCTTTTTTAATGGCGTTTGCAACAAATTTGCCATTATCAAACTATTATTGCTGCTTAATTTTTATACTAAATCCATTTTAACTTCCCGAGTTATTTAAGCGAACAAACTAATTGTAACGGGATGTATCGTTACATGAAATTAACACTTAAAGGTTATTATTTAATATTATCTAAAGGTAGATAATATTTGGAGAATATTACGTTACATGGTAATATTCTAAAAGCTTATCCATTGGTAGATATAGACCATTATATCTAATTTCTCCGCGGTCCCGTCAGCGCTGGACGCGCGCAAAGAGAAATACAGATAAGATTTAATTACATGTTTGTATTAAATTATAATTAAGTTTGTATTAAGTGATAGACAAAAGAAGAACTTAATTATTTTAATATAGTTTTAATTAAACCTCTTTAAAGCAAGTGTTATAAAAAGAGTCTTCCTCGGCAGGTACTACTGCACGTGAAGTGACGTGAGGCACCATTCGCACTGAGGCAGTGTGAAGTGGACTTGTATTGAAGCAGTACAAGTCAGTAGTGCCCCGTTACAAATCGTAGCACTTTGTAGTCCATCCTAGGACCACAGTTCCATCATCTAACATGGACATGTCAGATGATAATGGAAATACGCATCACATTTCGCGAGATAGCTACTCCATTCTAAGTGACATAGAAAGGAGTGCGGTCGAACGAATGAGTTCGACCGTAGGGATCGATGCCATCTTGGCCATGCTGTCCGGTTTGAACAGATATGCCCTCCATTCAGCCATCGCCAATTTCATACAACATGAACTTGACGAGGCGAAGGTAGCCTTGCTTAATCTGCAAGGCTCTCAACAAGCAGAACTGTTGAGGGTACAACAGGTATAGACCCCTGTACCTGGCTGGGATGACGTACACGCGTCGTCCGGAAGCCTTAAAGATTGGTATCTCTAAGTATAGGAGAGTTCAAGAAGACTCCCTCTTAGGATGGTTTGTCGAGTTGGACGATGCCATAAGGGCTAGTCACTTCGTCGACGACCAAATGTTCAAGTCGCATTTGCTCAGTCAAATTTGGCAGGTCGTGCCAAAACTTGGGCACTAGGCCTTAAGTTGCGCGACTTATATGTGTTTGGATCGCTAGAGGCTTTTAAAGCACGGGCCAAACAGGCGTTTGAACAGCCTAGGGCTGAGTTCAAAGCTCGACCAGAGCTTCTGAAACTCAAGCAATGCAAGCGTGATGTTCACGCTTATGCCCAGCGCATACGACTCTTAGCGAGTTGTATCACGAACAATCCAGTTCATGAACACACGTTGATTATGGTGTTCATGCAAGGTCTTACGGATGGTTCCGTAAAGGCCCAACAGTTCCGCTTGGAACTGGATACGCTTGAAGAAGCAATATACGTTGCGGAACAGGAGGACTTCAGCTTGAGACAGGCTCAAGCTAATTCGTCATCATATCGTCCTCCAAGATGACACGAACTGGGAGGTTCAGAAGCTATGGACCTCTCTTATGTCGAAAGCGAGAAATCTCGTTTTTCGAACAGTAAGCGATTGCCGAAATGCAATCGCTGTCAGAAGTTAGGACACTACGCTCATGAGTGTAGTGCTCCACGCCCAGTACCGAGAGGTACTGAACGTAATAATGGACGGAATGCCAAAAAGGGCAACGGTCGCGGGTCCGACGTTGTTGCGAAATCGCAACAGCGAGGCGGACCGCCAAAAAAACTGTCGGGGCCAGTAGGGGCTCAACGCCCTACTGATCCAGCAACCTCAAGAGAATTCGCAAATCTCTTGACGAAAGTTGCTCCAGACACACAATCATTATGATTCTCTGCACCAGGTAATGAGGTGATGAGGTATCCCACCAAGTGACAAATGATTTGTCACTTAGAGCCCTAGTGGACTGTGGAGCGTCGGATAACTTTATTCGTCGCCAGTCGCTAGAGGGTCGTAGGCTCAAATATGTTGAGCGCGGCATCCCTCCAACGAGGATGACGGTGCGTCTAACGACAGGCGCATTGATACCAGTAATGAAACGCATAGTGAAATTTCACTACACGTTAAAGGATTTACAGTACGATGATGATTTCATCTCTTCCCACGTTCTAAACACGAAGCTGGAAAGCAAACAATATGCGGATTACTACATCTTCAAGAATTTATTGCTAGCGTCTTCAGTCCTTAATATTTACGCTGTTTACACCATGGCCACGACTAAATCTAAATCATAACAATGACAAAAATCAATAAATATACGCATTTCATGTGTAACGGGCTAAAGTTACCCTAATCTTACACATTCCCCATTAAGTACATTTGTTGTACTTAAGGGGATGGTCAATTATTAAATAATAGTAATTAGACCCAACCCTCGGGTGTGGTGCACATTTGTGACCAACCCTTGTGGATGTGATGCACATGGGTGCATTCACATTAGGAGAGATGACGGCTAGCGTCATCAGTTACGCGAGGTATCTATAAAGATACGCTCGTAATACATATTAAATGATATCTATAGAGATAACAGTTGAATTGGTAAAATAGGTATTTGTATTTAATTCTATTAAATACAAATCAGTCTGAAAATTACTACCTACTTGGGAAGTGCGCACGAGGAGACGGATTACCGCTCCCGTGACGTCACTTCACCAGAGTTCTTAGTGTGTTGGGTGAGGTCGCTTGCGCGCCCACCACAACTACCTCACTGCACGCAAGAGAAGCAGGTGCAAACCGCTTCCTCGCTGTGCTAGGGTGTGTGCTTAAGTAGAGCGTGGCCGCATTACGACGTGCCCGCCTACACCCGCTCTTTCTCGAGGATCTTTTAACTAGCTTATAGAAATATTACAATTATGTGGGCTAAAATGAACAAAAAAAATCACATTTTTACATGACGTCACTATGAGAATTTCAGCCACTTTGCGCAATTATTATTATTCATTGTTTGGGTCCTTCGGCGACAAAGAAGCAATTTCTAAGGAAATATAAAAAATAGTGGATGCAGAATTGTTTAAGTGTCAATTTATTGTAGTTTTAAAAAGCAAACATTTGCAGATTCCTTGTGGTCACCATGAAGCTGGTCAGGTGCGTGCGATAAGCGCCACGTGAAATACAGCTTCTTTATCATCATTGCGTGATTCTTATAAAACGCATATTCTGCTGTGTGCTCTTTCTCATCCTATCGCAGGTTTTTGATGAAGCTGTCGAATGAAACAGTAACGATTGAGCTTAAGAACGGAACGATCGTGCACGGAACGATAACTGGTGCGTTTGCTGTAATTCGGGAAGAGGGCTATAATTGTGTACAAATGATGCCTAATTAATGTGTGTGGTATTGATAACTGTGTTGCAGGGGTTGACATTAGCATGAATACACATCTTAAGGCGGTCAAGATGACCGTGAAGGGCAAAAACCCCGTGAACATGGACTCACTGAGCATTCGTGGCAACAACATTCGCTACTATATATTGCCAGACTCGCTGAATTTAGACACACTGCTAATCGACGACACCCCTCGTGAGAAAGTAAAGTCTGGTGCTCCAGTTGGAAGTGGACGCGGCCGTGGCCGCGGTCGTGGGCGAGGACGCGGTCGTCCTTAATAATGCGCCGGGGAGCAATTCCGATTTATTGAATACCGCGGCAGGGGTGCGGTCATGAAATAGTCGGTATTGAAGCAGGTCAGAGTAAACTTAATCGGGCGTGGCTGCTAGAAGAGCACAAAGCCGAGTTTGTTTGGCATCTGAGCTGATACTCGTAAGCGGCGCTGCGAATAAGTTCTTTAGGTCAAAGTAGCTTCAGTAAATCGCATAGAATTTCTACTTAAGGGCGATGTTGGTTGTAAGTCTAAGCATGCCTACTTAATTTGATGTAGTGCAATTTAATAAAATTAATGCCGCAGCAGAATAAGCTCCAGGCCGAAGACGCTGCTGCCGCAGACGCTAGCAGCTTTTTAAATGACGCTCAGCGCTCTGTGGATTTTCTTTTTGCACCAACTGTCGTGCTGCCTGGTGATGACGTTACAGATACGCTCACCAATACGAATCGTCGCGTCAAACTTGGTGAATTATTGCATTGAATGGATGGAAGCGACACGAAGGTTACTAACTCATAATCAATCTTGTTTGGCAGGTTCTGGGTTGAAGCAGGTAACGAATGAGCGAATCGTGTGTACAACTGCTGGTGTCTTGCGCTATCGACCAGCCAACCGCTACTGGGTTGATTTCTACCATAAGCGCGTACGCGTCAGCTGCTGCCATACTGCGACTTGACAATGTAACAATCACTAACATATTTCGTCCCTTGACGGGCAGTATGTTGTTTCGATAGACGACAGTGTCATTGGCATCGTGACTGACCGCAACGCTGAGTTCTACCGCGTCAACATTGGAGCTGCGTAGGTTGTTTAACTTTGTTCGATGTCTTCATTAATGATGTGAAAAATGGTATGTGTTTATTCGCTAGGGCTAGCGTCACCTTAGATACTCTTGCGTTTGATGGCGCAACAAAGAGAAATCGCCCAAGCCTTCGTCTCGGATCTCTCGTGTATGCTCGCGTGAGCAAGACTAACCCAACTGTGGACCCTGAAATTACATGCGAAGGTGCGATTGAGCTCTTTGCTTTCAATAAAGATGATGCGACTAATATTATAATGTCTTCCTTAGCTCCTCCAAGTTTGACAAAAAAGGATTGGATGACTGGATTGGCCATCTATGGCGAGCTGAATGATGGCTGCGTATTCAAGACGTCTATCAACTTAGCAAAGTCGTTGCTGAAAGAAGATTGTTCGGTACTTGCATCGTTAGGAAAAAAACTGTCATTTGAGGTAGCTGTTGGAGTGAATGGTGTCGTGTGGGTAAATGCTAACTCAACAAAGAATATCACGATCATCTCCAACGCTATCATGAATTCCGAGACAATGCCTACTAACGCAATTGACGCCATGGTGTCTCGGCTTGTGGAAGACGCGGATGTCGCTTAAATGAGACGGATTAATAGTATGTATTTTGCCGCGTTTAAAAATTATTATTTACCCGTGCTAATCATACAAAGAATTTGAAATACCTGGCATAATTCGAGCATAAGCCAGTCTATCAACGCTGCAAAAGTAGTCTAAAAACGCTGTTTTCTTAACGAAGAAGCTTTTATGTCGACAGGTATATAATATAAAGCTTTTTTAGCTTCGCCTAATCGACGTAGTGCTGAAATGTTATTGCATGTGTGATGCAGTACATTGAATAAGCCCTCATATGATAAAATGGGACGACTTGTATGAGGCCATAAAGGCTTTGTCAAAGGTGTGCTCGAAACACGATATAAATGACTTGATCTATTACGAGTTCGACAAAGATCTAGACGGCACAGTAGATTTGGCGAAATTTCGCGCAATGTTTAGTCGCAATCTGCTATTCAGTACGGCGCTGAAGCCAGCCTTTTATTTTAAATGCCATATAGTTGATGACGGACGATAAAAAGATTTGAGATGTAATCATGCCGACGACACAATGGTCATTCTCTTCGAATGTTTTGATCAATTGCAGCTTGGAATGTACATGCTGCGGCTATTTGGAGTCAGTGACGGGCTTGCATTTGTGGTCGAGGTGGAAAACAGCGGTTTGGATCAAAGCAAGCTCATGAGTTTGTATGCCCCCAAGTGATATTCTGTACGAGATATTAAGCGGAATGAAACGATGCGACTGTCGATTACGCAATGTACCTGACAACTACAATTGACCAACGAGTACTAATACGTTTAAACTTGGTATTGGCTTTTAACAGTGTCTCCGCTCGACAAATGCCTGCAGCAAATTTAACCTAGCGTGAGGCCTAAGCCAAACTTGTGCGAGTCTCCTTCAAAGTTCTTGGCGTCAACGTGCACGCAAGTTGTCAGCGTGACGTGAGGGCGAACTCTTAGAATAGAAGCCAGCGAAAGGAATCCTTCGGAGTTGATCTTGCCGCAGTACGTGGTGTTTGTGTCAACCTTGTATCGGCCACCCACGACCAGCGAGTTGGAGGCCGACTTAAGATCATAGTCCAGCGTAGCAGCGTACACCGTGTGGTGCGACAGGTGGTGGTGAAATGAGGCCTGCAATGCCGCAAAATTCTTCTTGGTTACAAGGGTTGTTTCATAGTCCGCGCCCGTGTAGCTAACGCCCACGTTGTGCTGCACAACGGATGATTTGTCCAAGTTAAAGGCAGCCTGGCCGCCGGCGGCAAATCCTTTCTGAGAGAGCACAGCTGCGGCGGAAACAGTGTTAGACACGAAGTCGACCTCCGAGTCGATGGCCACATTATGATGCTTATATTCAGCACCAAGCACGCCCACCTGTTTCGCACTAGTATTCTTAGCGACGGAGCCGTCCTCGAGTTTAAAAGTTAACTTCAGGCCCTCAGTCAAAACGTTGGGAAGGTCAGCCTCCGTGGCAATTCGTCCCTGTGTATTGACCTGCAGCTTCTTGAATACCACACCACTTGCGCTATGCGTGAAACCGCCCGTAAACTTCGCCATAATTGTTTTGTTGGCATTTAGCGCGCCCTCCGTGGTGAAAGACACGCCATTTGAGGCCGTGCTCTTGATTTTTAGCTTGCGCGAGAAGTCGTAATCATCGCGCAAGATGTTTTCAGCCGTCTTAGAAAGATCCTTGAATAGAGCGACCATCTTTGACGAAAGCACTAAACACGTTGTACTGCAATAATACCACTTCTTTAATGATACTCTTACTGGCTCCACACAATCGCCCCCCCCCCTTTTAAAGACGATAGCACTTCAGTATAAAAATTGTCCGGTCCGCGCCTATGAGGGAAAAAAAGCTATAGATAACAATGGTAAATTTAATTTTAAACTCGTACAATACACCCTTCCATTCAGGAACCAATAAAATCATTCCGTATCCACCAATCACGTAACTATTTTAATATTCATTTTGTACCAGAGCTACCTCGCTCCTAAAGTCAGAGGAAGACTTCAGACTCAAAGAGTCACTTAGTTCTATTGAACTAATGGGTTTTACAACTCAGGGAGTCGTACAAGCTATAAAAGCTTAAGGAATCCTAGTTCAAGGGATTCAAGGGTTCGTAGAACCAAGTGGCAACTATTGCCCAAGAGGATATACCTTAGAAAGGCTTCTATCTCGTAAAGATCAATGCGCAAGCCTTAGAAAGGCACTTCACGCTTTAAGATCAAAAGGGGAACTGCACTTATTTTGTTATTTAATATAAAAACCTTAACCAAGCTAATTAAAATAGATTTTGGCCGCAAGATTTATATCTGGCGGCGACCACATTTATTACTCATAATAAATGGGATTTAAGTAACTAAACTATTTAAAAATTAGATAAAAGGGTATTTTACCCATAATGTAAATGTACCACAACAACGGTTCTCCAACCGATGTGTGCCCCATTACACATTGAGTGCAAGTTCCTCACGACGTTCGCTGACATCCACCACGTAACGGGGTGTATCGTTACATGAAAGTAACACTTAAAGGTTGTTAATTAATAAATTATCTAAAAGGTAGATAATATTTGGAGGATATTACTTTATATAGTAATGTTCAGAAATCTTATTCATAAATAGGTATAGGCCATTATACCTATTTATCTCGCAGACTAATCAGCTGTAAACGTAAACAAAGAGAGAGAAACAGATAGATAGATTTCAATTGCATGTTTAGTATAAGTTTATAATTAAGTTTGCTTAACAGACAGAAAAGAAGAGATACTTAATTATATTAATACAGTTTTTATTTAACCCTCTTTAAGTAAGTTGTCGTAAAGAGAAGTCTTTCTCTGCACGTACTAGTGTACGTGAAGTAACGTAAGGCACCACTCGCAACTGAAGCAGTGCGAAGTGGACTTGTACTGAAGCAGTACAAGTCGTAGTGCCCCGTTACACACCACGTGTAACGGGCCACCTTTCACTAGTACTGTAACGGGGTGTACCGTTACATGAAATCAACACTTAATGTAGCGGAGCTACCTCGCTCCT
>NW_027152182.1:280465-282974 GCF_004359215.1 Bremia lactucae
GGTGTCACAAGCCAGTCGTTTTGAACGTGGCTATGTGACGAGTGGCATATCATTGATGCCCCCTCCATCTAAATGGCCTCATTTAAACGGGCCAAGAGCGTCGCTCGTAGAGCGCGCTCTTGTAGACTCACATAATTATTATGGCGTCTTTAAATCATGGAGGGCTCAGGGAAAAACGCTTGGGTATATTTTCCCGATCCCGGTCGTATTGCGTTCGAATGAAACGCCCGACCAATACGAGGCGGAATTCCTGCGCCGAATTCATCCGCATTCCCATGCGATGAATCAGCGGTCGCAGCGAATTCATTCCGCCCGCTTGCATGTGAAGGAAATCATGGGCGGTACTGTACCCCCCTGTTTCTTCTCACAACGCTACTCCTGCTAGTCCATTTGAGAATAGCGAAGAGGCCGCAGCTGGTGCTCCTTTTCATAGGCAGCCACCAAGCCGGGCATAGGGTATCAATCGGTTTTAAAGAGTCTGTGACCAACCCTTGAGTATGTCATGCACATAGGTGCATTTACATTAGGAGGGATGACGGCTAGCGTCAGCCGTTACGCGAGGTATCTAGAAAGATACGCTCGCAATACATATTAAGTGTTATCTATAAAGATGACATTTTGATTGGTAAAAATAGATTTATATATTTAATGCAATTGGATATAAATCAGTCTGAAAACAACTTCCTACTTGGTAAGTGCGCACGAGGAGCCGGATTGCCGCTCCCGTGACGACATTTAATTTAAGTATTTACATTAGGAGGGCTGACGCTCAGCGTTATCCGTTACGCGAGGTATCTAGATACGCTCGCAATACATATTAAGTGTTATCTATAGATATGACATTTTGATTGGTAAAAAAAGGTATTTATAGTTAATGCGATTTAATATAAACAAGTCTGTTACCTAGTTCCTATTTAGTAAGTGCGCATGAGGAGTCGGATTACCGCTCCGAGACGACATTTAACTAAAGTACTAAGTGCGTTCGGTGACGTCGCTAACGCGCCCACCACAGCTTCCTCACTGCACGCAAGAGAAGCTGGTTAAACCGCTTCTTCGCTGTGCTAGGGTGTGTGTCTACGTAGAGCGTAGAGCGTGGCCGCATTACGACGTGCCCGCCTACATATTAAGTTCCTACATAACGATCTTGTTTCTACTACTGACTTTATTCTATAGATAACCAGTTATGTATGGCGCCTACTTGCGCACCGCACTATCGCGTCTTATAACGATTGGCGGGGTTGATTTAAAGTTAAATCAACCAATTAATAATAGAACTAATGTCATATTACGTCAATAATACTGTAATGGGGCACACATCGGTTGGTGAACCATTGTTGTGGTACATTTACTTTATGGGTAAAATCCTTTATCCTATTCTGAAATAGGTATTTACCTAAAACCAATTTATTATGGGTAACAAATGTGGTTGCAGTCATTTATAAATCTGGCGGCCGAAATCTATTTTAATTTAGCTAGGGTAAGGTTCTTAGATTTAAATGAGTAGATAAAGTTCAGTGGCCCTTTTGATCTTAAAGCGTCTAGTGCCTTCCTGAGGCTTGCGCAGTGATCTCTGAGAGACAGAAGCCTTTATAAGGTAATACTCTCGGGCACTAGTTGCCACTTGGTTCTACGAACCCTTGAGTTCCTTGAACTAGGATTCACTAAGCTTTAATTGCTTAAACGACTCCCTGAGTTGTTGAACCCATTAGTTCTGTTGAACTAGAGTATCTTAAAGTCTATAAGTCTTCCTCTGACTAAAGGAGCGACGTAGCTCTGCTACACCTGGTAGCACCTTTAGGCAATCTACGCCTGACTCTAATAAGACAAAGCCTCACTGAAATGTAAAAGTTTCCAGAACTTTCAAACGGTGCAACGCACAGCGTATGACAAGCTCAAAACTTTGTTTGGGCCTGAGCATATTGAGTTTTTTATGTCCCAGGCACCAGAGGTTCTGCATGCAAGGCTTGAAGCCTTTATGCGATATGAATCCTCCCTTATCGGACAGGTTCAGGATCACCTGCGGTATCTATACCAACTCGGAACATCTTTGTGTCTGATTCAGAACCTAAGGCTTGCCCTCTAGTTGTCAATGTAAAGACTTTTAAGGGAAAAGAGGGAGAAATCCTCCTTTTTTAGATTGACCAGATGAAGATGTCCATTGACTCCGCCTTGCTCTTAACAGAACGGCAAAAGGTTGCTATAGCCATTTCCAAACTCGGAGATAGGGCCACGGAGTGGGCACTAGGAGCCTGGCCAGAGCTTGTTCACCAAGTCCCTGCGCCATAAGCCCTGCCACCTCCAGATGATGTTCGCAGAAGTGGGGGAAATGAGCCCAATCAATATTGAGGCTCATCCTCACGTACACACGTAGAGATGCGGGTCGTGGGAAGGATTTCAAGTGCTACCAAGTGTAGGCGGGCACGTCGTAATGCTACCATGTGTAGCGGGCACGTCGTAATGCGGCCACGCTCTACTTAGACACACACCCTAGCACAGCGAGGAAGCGGTT
>NW_027152182.1:289812-291909 GCF_004359215.1 Bremia lactucae
ACGGATATTGCTTCTTCAAGCGTATCCAGTTCCAAGCGGAACAGGTGGGTCTTTACGGGACCATCCGTAAGACCTTGCATGAACACCGTAATCAACGTGTGTTCATGAACTGGGTTATTTGTAATACAACTCGCTAAGAGTCGTATGTGCTGGGCATATGCGTGCACATCACGCTTGCCTTGCTTGAGTTTCAGAAGCTCTGAACGAGCTCTGAACTCAACCCTAGGCGGTTCAAACGTATGTTTGAGCCGGGCTTTAAAAGCCTCTAGCGACCCAAAGATATATGGGTCGCGCAACTTAAGGCCTAATTTCAAGTTTTGGCACGACCTGCCAGATTTGATTGAGCGAATGCGATTTGCATTTGCTCGTCGATGATGTGACGTGCCCTTATGGCATCGTCTAATTCGACAAACCATCTCAACAGGGAGTCTTCTTCGACTCCCCTACACTTTGAGATGTCAATCTTTAAAGAGACGACGCGTTTGCGTCATCCCAGGTACAGGGGTCTGTACCTGTTGTAATCTCGACAGTTCCGCCTGTTGAGAGCCTTGCTGATTCAGCAAGGCTACTTTTTCCTTCATCTCGTCAAGTTCATGTTGTATGAACTTGGCGACGGTTGAATGGAGGGCATCTCTGTCTAAGTTGGACAGCAATGCCAGGATTGCATCGTTTCCTACGGTCGAACTCATTCGTTCAACCGCACTCCTCTCTATGTCACTTGGAAAGGAGTAGCTTTCAGAGGAAACGTGATGCGTATTCCCACTACCATCTAACATGTCCATGTTAAATGTGGGAACTGTGGTCCTTGGACGGACTACAAAGTGCTACCAGGTGTAACGGGGCACTGCGACTTGTACTGTTTCAGTACAAGTCCACTTCACACTGCTTCAGTTGTGAGTGGTGCCTTTCTACGTACACGAGTACGTGAAGAGGAAGACTCTCTTTAAAACACTTGCTTTTAAGAGGATTAATTAACGATGTATTAATATAATTAAGTTCTTCTTGTCTATTTACTGTATTAATATAATTCAGTTCTTCTTGTCTATCTACGTAATACTAACTTAATTATAAACTAATACAAAAAAATATATGAACTGAAAGTCTCATCTGTCTTTCTCTTTGCGCGCGTCCAGCGCTGACTGGACCGCGGAGAATGTAGATATAATGGTCTATATCTACCAATGGATATAGCTTTTAGAATATTACCATGTTAAGTAATTTTCTATAAAATTATTTTCCTTTTAGATAGCAAATTAATTAACAACCTTTAAGTTTTAATTTCATGTAACGATACACCCCTTTACAAGAACGCTCCGATGGCCAAATCGTCCGATAGAAACATGATTGCCAATCGATTGGGACGTATTTGGCTTCTGACAATTTAATTGACAGTCTTGTTATAAGTTCTCGGGCAGATATGACATTCTTGCGTCCCACGCAGGCCCTTGAACAGCTCACTTCGTTCAGCTAGTCATTTCAGTTTTTTTTTAAGTCTTGGGCTGGAATTTCTGCATCGTTGCAGCCGGTCGTCGAGATCAAAGATTTCTCTCAAGCGCTTTGTCTCAATCACCAACGCACCCTCTTTAGCGCTTTAAATTCCGAGCTTTTAAAGGCCTTGTCGTGTGTATTTTCTGATCAAAGGAGCATACGCCATCCAGATACCCATCCACACGATACATCCGTTTTTATGGTCAATTCAATAAGTCTTACGTTTGTATCGATATCATTCACGATCTAATTTTTAAAGATGAAGGGGCCACGACCGTTCTTTTATTTCAGAATGCAACGTCAATCGAATCAACTTGGCTTCATGAAGCTTGAGGCGCTTGTCGTCAAGAGACAGTAATTTTTGTAAAATTCGATGCAACATAAACTACTGCCTCTTGCTAAGGTCATGCGACCAATAGCTAAATTTATAGCCGGTTTGGTGCCTAAAACCGAGCACGACACCCTCCTAAGAGCCAGAGCTTCGGCATGACGACAGCTTATACCCACGGTAACAATGAGCGTGAATGATTTTGACTTCTATAAGCAATTAATCTCCGAAAATACCTATTCAAAATTTAATCAATTTTATTTTAATAAACTTTTATTTGA
>NW_027152028.1:0-291 GCF_004359215.1 Bremia lactucae
CTTGAACGCGGTATCAGATTAAGGGTCTTTACAGTATTTGTAACGGGGTGTATCGTTACATGAAATTAACACTCAAAGGTTATTAATTAATATATTATCTAAAAGGTAGATAATATTTGGAGGATATTACTTTATATAGTAATATCCTGAATTCTTATCCATAAATAGGTATAGACCATTATGTCTATTTATTCCGCAGACTAATCAGCTGTAGAAGTAATCAAAGAGAGTTACAAGATAAGATAGATAAGAATTCATTTACATGTTTAGTATTAGTTTATAGTTAAGTCA
>NW_027152028.1:6617-11621 GCF_004359215.1 Bremia lactucae
CGATTCGCGTTAAGTTTTTGAAGCCAAGCTTCGCGTCCAATGTCTTTAACATTGCGAATGAACGCACTCCAAGCTTGCATAAGCGAGACTTTATCTCGCTTATTATTGCCACTAAACCATCGATGCTTTAGAAAAGCATCGAGATAGAAATCTTCCTCAGCGCGAAAGTTCTTCGCGCTGGGATCAAGGCCATGTAGCTTTGTCGCAATAAATAAAGGATATTTATTGTGAGGAGTAGTTTCTCCAGACAAGCTATTAATGAGCCTTTCTGGCAAAAGCCACGGCTTCTTTTCAGGGGCGAGATTAGACATTTTACTGTCTTCACTCCCCTGAGTGGTACCCGCTGAAGTAGGGGTACCACGAGGACTTTTCTTACGATGGCTTACGCCACCGTCGTCACCTTGCACAGAGACACGTGCAGGTGACCGTATGGGAGACCGTACGAAAGATCGTACGGGCGATGAGGGATCATCCTCATCGTCGGATCCAAATAGACTGTTCACACGTCTATCAGAATGAGCCCTCTCATTCGAAGGCTCATAATCAGCCGCCGGACGGGTATCAGGCGACTGTTCCATCCTCCCCGAGTCGGCCACTTCGTCCGACTCGCACTCGTAGTCGACCTCCAAAGAGGGGTCGTATTCACGTGGTGAATCACCACGTGCACTCGCAACACCAAGTGTTACCGCAAGAGATAGCAATGCGTCACCCGCGGCTGCACGAACCGCAGCCGAAGGTTCAGCACTATCATCACCCCGCATGAATTGTTCCTTCATGCGATGGAATTTAAAATGATGGATCTGACCAATCAAACACATTTTAAAAATTAAGTGGTCATTTAGCGACCACTCCATCTAATGACATTCAGAGTGATTGTCGTTTAAGGGAGGGGTGATGTAACGGGGTGTATCGCTACATGAAATTAACACTTAAAGGTTGTTAATTAATATATTATCTAAAAGGTAGATAATATTTGGAGGATATCACTTTAAATAGTAATATTCTGAATTCTTATCCATAAATAGGTATAGACCATTATGTCTATTTATGCCGCAGACTAATCAGCTGTAGAAGTAATCAAAGAGAGTTACAATATAAGATAGATAAGAATTCACTTACATGTTTAGTATTAGTTTATAGTTAAGTCAGCATTTACAAAGATAGATTAAGAGACGCTTAACTATATTAATACAGTTTACATTTTACCCTCTTAAGTTAACTTGTCTCAAGAGAAGTCTTCCTCTATACGTACAGTGCACGTCACCTAACGAAAGGCACCACTCACAACTGAAGCAGTGTGAAGTGGACATGTACTGAAACAGTACTAGTCGCAGTGCGCCGTTACACTGTGCGTTTCTCTACAGGCTATATTCCGCTCTATGCGAACAATCCCACAAAGAAATACGTTCCTTTAAGGCTGCCATTCCGTGGTTCAGAGCTTGATGGGGAGACGTAGCCGATCGAGTTGCTGGTCTTGATCATGTCACTGTGCAAAACTTTGTTAGGGAGTACGGCTTACGACATGCGCGTGAAGCAATGGCTGAGAAATAAGACAAAACAAAGAAAACATGCGAATGCTGAAGGCATAAGCTGTACTATAGTTGTGTGCGGTGGATGATCAAGTCTTACAAAGCGTTAAACATATATCTACAAAAACATTGCGTCCGCGGTCTTGAAGACCAAATTGCGCCAACGCTTAATTGGACCGTTTACGGTCGTGGCCAAGAAGGGCCTAGTTTATGCGTTAAATCTATCGCGCAATCTGAGTACACACCAATTGCTTGCTTGAGCTGTATCAGGATCCTTTCAAGGAAGATTTAAGGGAGCTTGCACTCATAAAGACGGCTATGCCACAGACCGCCAGCTGACCCTTTTATCGAGGTTGGTGACGGTTTAACCTCATAAGACGGCTTTGGAATTTATCAAGGATATTCTTGCGTCTCACGGAGACATTTGACTTCGTGCCTTTTAAGCAGGAGCTGTCGCCGGTGTCTGCACCCCTTCCGCATCGCTCGACGAGCTTGAGGATTTGTCAGTTTCATATGGAGATATCTCTTAAATGACGTTATTACAATGGTCAATACCATTGTCTGGTTATGTGGCGTGGGTACCCAACGTATGAGAGCACTTCGGAGCACGAGGTGCCACTTCGGCAAGGTGCTCTTGCGCCGTCGAATATTTCAGCCGTATCATTCAAGAATTACTTGCGTCGAACGACGCTTCCACTAACATGAATGGAGATGGATGGACCCTCGACCATGGCATCGCTTAGGCCCGTGGTTGCACGAGCAACTGGACCCCCATGTGCGGACTAGTACAAGCCTAATAAAAAATGTGCACACTGACCATAATTGGCCTTTTACCTTCGCAAATAAGGCGGAGTTGAACGCTGCGCTACGTCGGCACTGGCTTGTAAAGTCCAACTATCAATCGTCGTGTTCGATGAACCCCATCGGATAAACGTTTATTATCCTACCTTGTTCCGGTTCCTCGAAAAACAATATATATGGCTTGATCTTCATTTAAGGCACTCAGGCGCCACCTCCTATCAATTAAGATCAGGTATAGACTTTGCGTCGTGAAATTTGGGGTACGATACCTTTTTTTAAGCGCTTTGCGCGCCGCGAGCTCATTACGGGTCTTAGCTCAGGTTCAATGAACTAGATCTCCTAAGTTCGGTTTGCAGTTTCAAGAAGACAATTTTCCACACTAAGTAATCTGAAGATATAGTCTCGTCGAGCTCAAGCAGTCGCAACGGCCGCTCATCTTACTCCCTCGTAAGAAAATTCCCTGTTGGTACTCATCAAGCGGGTTTGCGATGATTCGGAACCATGGTATAATGAGAAACGCAGTTATTGGCCAACCACGTTCTGATAACTCTTAGCGCGCGATGTAAGTCGTATTTCGTTCAGGCATGGCTGATTTGTTTTTTTTTCATCCTTTTCCTCGGAAGGGGTATCGCTGTCGTACTTTCTCTTCGAGTTATCTGCGGACAGTTTATGACACATTAGTAGGATAGTTCATAGTGACATATAGTTTAAAGTACACAGCCTTGGTTTTAATTGTTCACTTGCATTCCTTGACGAGAAGATAAAGACGAGTGTTGACCTGCAGTGTCACAGACTGACTTGAAGAGGGTGCACGTTTGTTGTTAGCCGTTTCAGCTGTGTGGTACACACTCGTGGGACAATACGAAGAGGGAGTCTCTTGAACCAGGACTTAACCGCTCTGTGAGCTTGAATGACTCTTGAGTCGTATCTTTAATTACGTAGAAATATGTGCTTCACTGATCAGAGTCTTTCTCTGACTTAACGAGCAAGGTAGCTCCGCTACAAGACGCTAATGGAAGCTAAACGACAATTTTTGCAGTGTTAATTTTTCCGCTCGAAGATTTATCTGTAACTTTGTAGATAAAAACTCAAGCTCAATATGTGGCTAGAGGCGTCTACATCAACCTGTACTGAAACCGACGCAACGGGTGTCATCGCATCGATTTTAATATTGTTTGGAAGATACGTACACTTTTTTATTGCGAGTTCGTGTCATTATAGAGCTGATCTTAAGCATTCTTAGTTTATGATCACTGTTGATAAACAGCATTTAACGAGATAAACATTAAAAAAAATTCTTCTTTTTATTGAACTCCTAATTATGAGAAGTTTTGTATTTCACGATTTTGTAAATATTATAAGATTGCGAACTACTTCCTCATTAGGCCTCCTAAAACAACCTCCTCCATTAAAAAAAACTTCATCAATTTTCTTGAATATTTATACACATTCTACTTTATCGACCACACTTACATGCCTTAGACAACTTAAGAAGTCTAATTAGATTACGGTGTGCGCGGCTTTTATTTTCATAAAAGATCGAACAAGATGAGCAGAACAAACAAATCCACAATTTCTAGCTAATATTGTCTATTTCGGCGAACCGGCTTACCTGAATACAACATCGTGAATGTGCCGCCGAGAAGATGATTCTGAGGCTTTACTTCATCGTTCTGCTTTCAATTATCCAACTCCATCTTTTTGTACAGGCTTAATATACATGCTATATACAGCCTACAAGGTTAAGCTACTCAAATCATGACGACATTCTCAAAATATCAAACGAAAACTCGTATTTGTGTATTGCATCGACATATTCCTTGGTATTTATCTCTTTTAAAAAGGTCTCATGTCGAAAAGTAAGGCGAAGACGTTGCAGCAGTATCATCAGAATGCGAGTTAAAAGGTGATGTTATCTGCTTAGCTTTAGCATACTGCGTTATCAGCTCGCTCAGGAGGGAGTGCAGCTCAGCCTGACTTTTGTGCGTGCCTTTGTGAATGATAAAAAAGGATTTTGCAAAAACGAAAGCAACAAACAACGTCACGTGAATCATCACTGTGTACATGCCAATATATTTTAGTAAGATCAACTGCCACTATTTGTGTATGTGTATTCACCTTCTACACACTCTATAAAGTTGGCTTGTATACCCGTTGTTCGAATAAGATCGATTCTCCAGTGATAATGTGTAACGGGCACCCTTTCGCTAGAACTGATATCAGTACTAGTCAACCAACACTACTTACAGTGAAGGTGGGCCGCCTCGACTACTTCACGTACACGACGTGCAGAGGAAGGTTTAAAGTAGCTTGTAGTTCTATAGTTCTAACTGAATTTTGATTGACTAACCGAAAGCGCTACCATCTCCAGTGACTACTCATTTACGGTTGGTGGGTAATCAAAATGCTCCCAGTCGTCTTTAGCACCAAAATCGTTAAGAGTTGCCAATGCAGTCAGTCATCACATTAGTTAAAAGAGGTTGCCGACATCTTCCTATATTGTGGCCTGCTTCTCCGCAGTTGCCACATCGACGTACAGGCGACAAAGAATTCTTCCGAGCTTTAAATTGCGATGGCTCTCGCTGAGTAGAGATATGCGATTGGTGTCCCAGCCATTGATGCCCAAGAGCGCCAACACGACACCCGCGGCCGTGCTGAACAGATGGACTTAAGA
>NW_027152183.1:0-2970 GCF_004359215.1 Bremia lactucae
ATGGATTTAAGAAAAATCGACATATTTGAAAATAACGAAATGCACATGTATTTTCTTACACGTTGTCTTAAATTTTTCGAAGCGCGAATTAAGTTGTTAATATCTTTCAGTTGCAGAAGACAGACACTGGCATTCTTATGACTATCCAACAGATAAAGATATTTCAAAAGAATTGAAAATCCACATCCGGAACAAAAATTAAAAATGTAACGGGGCACTGCGACTTGTACTTCAGACACTGCCATTCTTATGATTATCCAACAGATAAAGATATTTCAAAAAATTGAAAATCCACATCCGGAACAAAAATCAATAATGTAACGGGGCACTGCGACTTGTACTGCTTCAGTACAAGTCCACTTTGCACTGCTTCAGTTGCGAGTGGTGCCTTACGTTATTTCACGTACACTAGTACGTGCAGAGGAAAACTTCTCTTTAAGGTAACTAGCTTAAAGAGGGTAAAATGAAAACTGTATTAATATATTTAAGTATCTCTTCTATCTATCTTGTAAATGCTTACTTAATTATAAACTAATACTAAACATGCAATAAAATTCTTATCTTATCTTCACTGTATCTCTCTTTTGTTTACATCTACAGCTGATTAGTCTGCGGAATAAATAGATATAATGGTCTATACCTATTTATGGATAAGAATTCAGGACATTACTATATAAAGTAATATCCTCCAAATATTATCTACCTTTTAGATAATATATTAATTAACAACCTCTAAGTGTTAATTTCATGAAACGATACACCCTGTTACATCACTTCTCCCTTAAACGACAATCACTCTGACTGTCATTGGATGGAGTGGTCACTATGTGATCACTGAATTTTTAAAAGATGTTGATTGGTCAGAACCATCATTTAAAATTCCATCGCATGAAGAATAAACTCATGCGGGGTGTCAATAGTGCTGCGCCTTCGACTGCGGATCGTGCAACCGCGGGTGACGCACTGTTATCTAAGATTCCACTGAATCCGATTAAAATCCACATCTGGTTCTGCTACGTGTGAAGAGACCTCGTGTCACAAAACGGATTACTGATTCTCGAGCCAGCAGAAAATTCTCTGCTGACTCATTTGTTCTGTCTTGCGGCAGACGGAACGTCTGCCGTAGTATCTTCCACTCGCACAACACTAGATGTTGCGAGTGCACGTGATGATTCACCACGTGATTACGATTCCTCTTTGGAGGTCAACTACGAATGCTAGTCGGACGAAATGGCCGACTCGAGGAGAATGGAACAGTCGTCTGAAAGACGTCAGGCGGCTGACCTGAGCCTTCGAATGAGAGGGCTCATTCTGATAAACGAATTAATAGTCTGTTTGAATCCGACGATGAGGAGGATCCCTCATCGCCCGTTCGATCTCCCATACGGTCACCTGCACGTGTTTCTGTGCAAGGTGATGACGATGGCGTAAGCCATCGTAATAAAAGTTCTTGTGGTACCCCTGCTTCAGTGGGTACCACTCAGGGGAGTGAAGTCAATAGAATGTATCATTTCGACCCTGAAAAGAAGCCGTGGCTTTTGCCTGAAAGGCTTATCAATAGCTTGTCCGGACAGACTACTCCTCACAATAAATATCCCTTATTCATTGCGACAAAGCCACATGGCATTGATCCCAGCGCGAAGAACTTGCGCGCTAAGGAAGATTTCTATCTCAATGCTTTTATTCAGACATCGATGGTATAGTGGCATCAATAAGCGAGATAAAGTCTCGCTTATGCAAGCCTGGAGCGCGTTCATTTGCAACGTCAAAGACATTGGACGCGAGGCCTGGCTTCAAAACCTTAACGCGAATCGCGTTAAGTTTGAGAAGCGAGCCTAACCGGTGCAAAGTATAAATTGCATCAGCTGTCACGTGAGGCTGGGCTTCCATGCCTCACGTGGGGTGATCCCTGTCCGTGTTGTGTTGACAACTCGAAGAGGGTAAAAGGGGATGTCTATTCCCTTTCTTCGCCCTGGGGAAGGGCTCGCATCTCTATTGAGATGCGTGATGCGATTGACGTTTTGCAATCGATTTACAGGCGCCAGGGGCGCGTGTTTTCCGATGGGCCTTCTGAACCATCGGGTGGGTCTCGTCATACTGACGGACGAGGCCCTCAACGTCAGCAACCAGCTGGGAACGAGGCTCCCAGCTGTCATGTGAAGGTGAATAAATACGCCAGCGAACAAGATAACTCGTTCGCTGCCCCTTCCGGATACATTCTACAAGGAAACGTGGATCACCGTGGAATCCACCAATGGTTGTGGTGGAGGAGGGAAAATTAGATCCGAACCGTATGTCGGATCTAATGTCGAGGATTGATAAAATCGATCACTTCCTCCACGAATTGGACGAGGTACTTGACCACGAGTGCGGCAAGCGTCGCTCGTTAGAGCAGACGGTGCAGGCCCACCATATCGAGTGGTTGAAAGACCATTCGAAGAGTGCGTACTCCATGTTGAAGTACGAACGGAAATATCATGCTGTTCGCGATGAGCTGTCGTCAGCTCATCGTAGTTCTGAGGATATTCGGAACCGGCATGAGAAACTTCAGGTTCAACATGAGAATCTGGTTCGCGATCACAAGAATCTTTTGGGAATTCTTGAAAAGGGTGGTCAAATCCGTCCTCGGAAGAAGCAGCGTACTGATGGTACGGGCGGAGCCGACCAACGTAAACCGTAGGATGCGTTCGCATCCTACAAGGCAATTCTATTGTGTACGCATTGCCTCTGCGATGCAGTACACGGAAAGGACCAATGAACTTGGGTAGTAGCTTACTGCTACCCACATTAGCGACTAATCGGTTAGGTAAGTTTACCGTAGAGAGTAGCACTAGATCATTAATTTTAAATGAATGAACATTTGCTCTTCCATGTTTGTCTGCATTCCGTTTCTGTCGGTCCACTACGTTAGCAATGGAATCCTGAACGAAACGGATTATTGATTCTCGAGTTAGCAGAAATTCTTCTGCT
>NW_027152183.1:6162-6735 GCF_004359215.1 Bremia lactucae
TCACGCATAAGGATTTGATAGAACCCATCCATCAGATCCATAGAAGAAAAGATAGTACTCTTAGACATACCGTCTATGATTACGTCTTTTCTCGGTATCGGCGTTTGAGCCGGTATCGTTGCAGCATTCAGTTTATTGAATGCGTGCACTATCCGCCACCCTCCTGTGGCCTTTCGCACACAGAAGGTCGGAGAGCTATGTGGGGAAGTTGATTCCCTCACATGGCCCGCTTTTACCCGATCGGCAAAGAATTTGTCGATCGCAAGTACTTGTTCACGAGGCAGTGGCCACTGCTTCATGACACAGTACTTCGAGCCCGGTTTGAGCTCGATCTCATGTCGAGTGCCTTTATCCTTAGGTAACTCGCATGGAACTGCTTCAGGGAATACATCCCTGAATTCTATTAAATCCTCGTATAGAGGATTTCCCTTGAGTGACTCCCAAGATTGAGTACTGTATCTCTCAATCCGAGTCTTCACATCGAGGACACTTTCGTCCGTCGATGAGCTGCTGAGAACCCGTTCGTTCTCTGCAAAAATTTCCGCTGACTGAATGTCGGTTACGTAATCGTCC
>NW_027152184.1:0-8901 GCF_004359215.1 Bremia lactucae
AAGTAATATTTCCTAATATTATTTAACTTTTAAATAATATATTAAGTATTAACCTTTAAGTGTTAATTTCATGTAACGATACACAACCCGTACATCACCCCTTCCTTAAACAACAATCACTCTGACTACCATTAAACACAGTGGTCACTTTAAGACCACTTAATTGAAAACGATGTTGATTGGTCAGAACCATCATTTTTTATGTTTTTCGCATAATTAACGAGTCCATGCGGTATGGGATTGTGCGGCGCCTTCGGCTACGGTACATGCAGCCGCGGGTGGCGCATTATTGTCTCTTACGGCAGAGTTTCGTCTGCCGTAGTATCTTCTTCTCCTGCAATACTACATGTTTTGGGTGCACGTGGTGAGTCACCACGTGAGTGCGACCCCTCTTTGGAGGTCGACTATGAATGCGAGTTGGACGAAATGGCCGACTCGGGGAGAGCAGAACAGTCGCCTGATCGTCGTCAGGCGGCTGACAACGAGACTTCAAATGAGGGGGCTCAATCTCTATAAACATGCTAAATGCATTCGCTATAGCATGTTTGGTTCTGACGCTGAGGATGATTCCTCATCGCCAGCACCGTCTCCTGTGCCGTCAACCTCACATATTTCTGTGCGTGGTGATGATGATGGCCTAAGCCATCGTCATAAAAGTTCTTGTGTTACCCCTGCTTCAGGGGGTACCACTCAGGGGAGCGTAGACACCTAACTGTCTCGTCTTGCCCCTGAAAAGAAGCCGTGGCTTTTGCCCAAACGGCTAATTAATAGCTTGTCTGGAGAGACTACTCCTCACAATAAATATCTCTTATTTATTGCAACAAAGCAACATGGCCTTGATCCCAGCGCGAAGAACTTTCGCGCTGAGGAAGATTTGTATCTCGATACTTTCTTAAGCATCGATGGTATAGTGGCAACAATAAGCGAGATAAAGTCTCGCTTATGCAGGCCTGGAATGTTTTTTTGCAATGTCAAAGACATTGGACGCGAAGCCTGGCTTCATAAACTTAACGCGATCCGCGTTAAGTTTAAGAAGCGAACTCCAACCGGTGCAAGAATTCAACTGAATCAGTTCCTCATCACGGTGGTTTAGAATACGTTCCACAAGGAAACGTTGACTTTCGTGAAAATCAACCAATGGTTGTGGTGGAGGAGGGAAAATTAGATCCAGACATGTGTGTCGGATCTAGAGGTGAAGTTCGACAATCTCGACCACTACCTACATGTAATGGAGGAGGTCTTGAACAGAAGCGCGGTAAGCGTCGCTCGTTGGAGCAGATGGTGCAGGTTCACCGTATCGAACGGTTGGAAGACCGTTCGAAGACTGCGTAAACAATTTTGGAGTACGAACGGAAGTATCACACTCTTCATGATGAGCTGTCGTCAGCTCGTCGCGGTTTTCAGGATCTTCCGACCACAGAAGAATTTAATTATATAAATTTATTTTTATCCCTCTTTAAAGTGTTATAAAGTGAGTCTTCCTCTGCTACTACTTGTGTACGTGAAGTGACGTGTGGCACCATTTGCACTGAAGCAGTGCAAAGTGGACTTGTACTGAAGCAGTACAAGTCGTAGTGCCCCGTTACACCTGGTAGCACTTCGTAGTCCGTTTAAGGACCACAGCTCTATCATCTAACATGGCCATGTCAGATGATAATGGAAATATGCATCACGCTTCGCGAGATAGCTACTTCTTTCTAAGTGACATAGAAAGGAGTGCGGTCGAACGAATGAGTTCGGCCGTAGGAAACGATGCCATCTTGGCGATGCTGTCCAATTTGGACAGAGATGGCCTCCATTCAGCCATCGTCAAGTTCATACAAGATGAACTTGACGAGATGAAGGAGAAGGTAGCCTTGCTGAATCAGCAAGGCTCTCAACAGGCAGAACTGTTGAGGTTACAACAGGTACAGACCCCTGTACCTGGGATGACGCATACGCGTCGTCCGGGAACCTTAAAGATAGACATCTCTATGTATAGGGAGTCGAAGAGGACTCCCTTTTAAGGTGATTCGTCGAATTTGACGTCATTAAGGCTCGTCACATCGTCGGCTAGCAAATGCAAGTCGCATTTGCTCAATCGAATATATCAGGTCGTGCCAAAACTTGAGCACTAGGCCTCAAGTTGCGCACCCATATGTATTTTGGCTCGCTAGAGGCTTTTAAAGGCCGGCTCAAACAGAAGTTTGAACCGCCTATAGCTGAGTACAGAGCTCGAACAGAAATTTTGAAACTCAAGCAAGGCAAGCGTGATGTTCACGCTTATGCCCATCATATCCGACTCTTAGCGAGTTGTATCACGAACAACCCAGTTCATGAATGCACGTTGATTACGGTGTTCATGCAAGGTCTTACGGATGGTCCCGTAAAGATTTACCGGTTCCACTTGGAACTGGATACGCTGGAAGAAGCAGTATCCGTTGCGGAACAGGAAGACTTTAGTTTGAAACAGGCTCAAGCTAATTTGTCATCGTATAGTCCTCCGAGACGACAAGAGCTTGGAGGTCGAGAACCTATGGACCTCTCTTACGTCGTAAGCGAGAGACCTCGCTTTTCGAACACTACGCGATTGCGGAGATGCAATCGCTGTCAAAATTTAGGTCACTACGCTCATGAGTGCAGTGCCTCACGCCCAGTACCGAGAAGTGCTAAACGTAATTATGGACAGAATGCCAAAAAGGTGAACGGTAGCGAGTCTGACGTTATTGCGAAATCGCAACAGCGAGGCGGACCGCCGAAAAGCTCATTTCGCCTTTCCCTTAAATAAAATCAGAACTAATGACTATATTTTTTATATCTAAAAAACGGTCGGGGTCAGTAGGGGCGGGCCGCTATTCCAGGTCAGAGAGCTATATGGGGAGGTTGACTTTCTTACATGGCCTGAGTTTAATCGATCGATACAGAATTTATCGATCGCAAGTACTCGTTCACGAGGCAGTGGTCACTGCTTCATGATATAGTACTTCGAGCCCGCTTTGAGCTCGATTTCATGTCGAGTGCCTTTATCCTTAGGCAACTCGCATGTAACTACTTCAGGGAATACATCCCTAAATCTAACTAAATCTTTGTATAAAGGATTTGTTTAAGTGACTCCCAGGATTGAGTAGGATATCTCTAAATCCAGGACACTTTCGTCCATCGATGAGCTGCTGAGAATCCGTTCGTTTTCTGCAAAATTACCACTGACCGAACATCGGTTACGTATTCGTTCTCTGTGACGAGTACGCAGATCTGCTTGATTCTTCCACTATGCAGATCTTCAAGAAGCGTTTAGGATCTAGGGTTGGTAATTGAGTTATCTCCGAAGTTAACGTCGGAGGCGCATACAGATTAAGAGCATAAGCGCCTACTCTTGATATGTCATCAACCAAGACATTCAATTTCTCCGTTTCTTCCTGGGATCCTATTTCCACAGGCTGCCGGGGGATTAATCACTCGGGATGCTAAGTCAAGTCACTTTAGCATTAACTATTTGAGGACCTTTCTCCTTATGTATATACGTGGGGACTTATTCTCTCAACGCCTTCCGACTGTGATTGCGCAATCACAGTCGGGTCCTCTACGGTCAACTCTCTACTCGACCTAGGGTCATCGTGTTGTCCCTTTTGGACAACCTGTATCTTCCTTGGATGTCGCCCGCTAGGCGTACATTCATGTCTCAATCCACTCGACCTCTTCGAGTGGTGGACCTTCGGCGCTGCCTGTGCAATAACACAGCCGCCGGCAGATGACTCCACACTGTGATTGGTAATCACACTGTGATCTTGTGCAGTTGTACTAACGACCGTACCACCAGTGAGGCCATCGCACTCACTCGTAGTACATACACACGCTTGTGGACGTTCATGACGTTAATCAGATGGCCATCTTATGAACAAGTGGCAGGCATCTCTACGGATCGATGCTGCCAGCTGATCCTTGGCTCGTATTTTCTGACCCAAGGTAAACACTAGGATGACATCAAATTTGTCATCCAAATCCAGTACGATGAAATCATCATCATACTGTAAATCTCTTAACGTGTAGCGAAATTCCAAACTACGCGTTTCATTGCTGTTATTGATGCGCCTGTTGCTAGACGCACCGTCATCTTTGTTGGAGGGATTTCGCGCTCATTTGAGCCTAGTCCAATAGGGCTCTAAGTGACAAATCATTTGTCACTTTCAACTTTAAGGTGATGAGGAATACCTCATCACCAGGTGCAGAGACACATAATGATTGTGTGTCTGGAGCAACTTTAGTCAAGAGATTTGCAAATTCTCTTGAGGTTGCTGGATCAGTAGGGCGTTGCGCCCCTACTGACCCCGACCATTTTTTGGCGGTCCGCCTCGCTGTTGCGAATTCGCAACAACGTCGGACCCGCGACCGTTGCCCTATTTAACATACGGTCCAATATTACGTTCAGTACCTTTTGGTGCTGGGCGTGGGGCACTACACTCATGAGCGTAGTGTCCTAATTTTTGGCAACGATAGTATTTCTGCAACCGCTTATTGCTCGAAAAGCGAGGTCTTTCGCTTTCGACGAAAGAACGGTCCATGGGTTCTGGACCACCGAATTTGTGTCGTCTTGGAGGACGAAATGATGACGAACTAGCTTGAGCCTGTCTCAAGCTAAAGTCCTCCTATTCCGCAACGGATATTGCATCTTCAAGCGTATCCACTTCGCACTGCTTCAGTTGCGAGTGGTGCCTTACGTTATTTCACTTACACTAGTACGTGCAGAGGAAGACTTCTCTTTAAGGTAACTAGCTTAGAGAGGGTAAAATGAAAACTGTATTAATATATTTAAGTATCTCTTCTATCTATCTTGTAAATGCTAACTTAATTATAAACTAATACTAAACAAGCAATAGAATTCTTATCTTATCTTATCTGTATCTCTCTTTTGTTTACATCTACAGCTGATTAGTCTGCGGAATAAATAGATATAGTGGTCTATACCTATTTATGGATAAGAATTCTGAACATTACTTTTTAAAGTAATATCCTCCAAATATTATCTACCTTTTAGATAATATATTAATTAACAACCTTTTAGTGTTAATTTCATGAAACGATACACCCGCAACATATAAGAATAGCCCAGATTGCCTATTCTAGAATGCTTAAAAGCACATAAGGCGATAATAATTTTGAGCCGCCGTTCGGGACACAGACGATGTCTCGTACAGAAAACTCAAGCGGAAAGGATTTGAGCTCGTCTACAGAGGATCAGGTCGCTCCCTAGTGCGACGCAGTGATGGGGAGATCGCATTTGACGTCAGTATGCTGACGTGCTGTACGTCAAAACATTAGTGACGCCGATGGAACAAAAGAACCCAAGAGATGTTTTAATGGCAGTGATATTCGACGCAGGGTCAATTGCCAGCAGACGATGTGCAGAGTGGATCACTTATGCACTTCCATGCACGTATGGGACACCTGTCCCTTGACACAATCGAACGAATGGCGAAGACACCTGGTTCGGGCGTCAAGATTACCAACCACAATCGGACCGTTTTTAATTCGTGCAAAGAAGGGAAGCAGACGAAGAACAAACAGTCTCAGATGGACACCGGGAAGAACGCGCCTATCGATCAGATAGGCGGAGTCATTTGCTCGGATTTGTAAGGTCCGCTAACTCCAAGAGATCGACTTGGTTATCGCTACCTGGTTAACTTCGTCGACCACAAGTCGAAGTACTTTCGCATTTTCCTAGCACCGACGAAAGACAAGGCTGCGAAAAGATTTGAGAACTTCGTGCTGGTTTTCGAGCGCATGTTCGAGTGCAAGATTTACATCTTGCGAACGGACGGAGGCGGCGAGTACAAGAATGTCGATCTGTTCTGCCAGCGCTCAGGAATTGCGCGGCAAATAAGCGAAGGACTGAACGAGGCGTCCAACGGCAAAGCTGAGCGCATGCATCGAACGATACTTAACATGGCACGCAGTTTGATCTTCGCAAGTCAACTCCCTCTCAAGTTCTAGGGAGACGCAAACGAATACTCGGCTTACATCCTGAATAGAAGCCCGACGCGATCAAATACAGGACGAGCATCGCCAATCGAGATTTTGGCGAAGATAGCGCCCGATCTTCGAGGGATCGTTGTGCTTGGGTGCATATGCGCTGTGTACAGGGACTCACAGAAGAACTCGCTGGCACAGCGATCGCAAGTCAGAGTAATCATTGGAATCAGCAGCGAAACCGAAAGATTTCATGTGTTTTTACAAAAGGAAAACAAGGTGGTGACGACTCAGCATTTTGTGAACCTCGAGACGCTCAATGCAGAGCAAAACATTCAGCTGCAGCGCTCATTAAAGTATGATGAGAATCAAGTGATTACGAGTGAAGTCGCAGGTCCGGATAAATACTCAAAAGCGCTCACAAGGAAAAGAAGCGTGAAAGGCGCATGGCATGAGATCAAGGTCGATACGTGAAGCTGTAGCCAGCGACCAGGAGGAGTCGGCTCAAATTTCAGACGTTGTGAGTTATGTCTTCGAGAGGAACCCGAAGAATTACGGCGAGGCTATGCGCAGCTCAATGCGTTAGGCCTAGAAATGGCAATGCACGAAGAGCTGACGGCTCTTAAAGAAAACGGTGTGTGGAAGCTGATAAAGTGCCCTGCCAATTGCAACATTTTACACATGAAATGAATTTATAAATCCAAAACGGACGCGCAAGGAGACATAGAGAGGCTCAAGGCGAGATTGGTTGCGTGCGGCAACGAGCAAGTCCTAGGCGTGGACTACAGTCTCACTTTCGCTGCCGTCATGGACATGTCGACAGTGAAAGTGATACTGGCACTCGCGGTGACGTGGAAGGTGCCGGCAAAGCACGGGATATTCCTAATGTTTATGTCAAGGCGGAGAAAGAAGCGCACCTTGACATTTATTTGCAAGTCCCTCAAGGCATGGACGTCGAGTACAAGACGCTCAAGAGTCTCGGTGCGAGAAGAAACAATGATTTGGTGCTTCAGCTGCATAAAAGTCTGTACGGCTTAAAGCAAGCGGGGCGCCTATGGAGTCAGCTTCTACACACGCGACTTACGGAGGCTGGTTTAGAGAAATGTGTTGCGGACATGTGTCTGTACAGCAAGCAAGACGGTGAAGATGTTGTCGTGGTAGGCGTGTATGTCGATGATTTGCTTGCGACCGGCACTAGCGTTGTGGCAGTCGATAATTTCTTCGCCAGCCTTGGTTCGCTATCGGTCAAGGATTTAGGACGTGTTTCGAAGTTTCTGGGTATGCGACTGGCACTTGACGATGATGGCTCCTATCTTCTGGATCAGGAGGAGGCTATTAAGGACCTACTGCGCGAACACGGACTTCATAAAGCGAATTCGACTCTTGCTCCGATTGGGGCAGACTGTTATGAGGTGTAACATGAAGACAGTGCACTGCTCGGGGCAACAAGCACTGCTACAAGGCCATCAATCAAGATTTCCAGTCGCTTGTTGGTGGTCTACTGTGGGTGGTGCGTTGTACGAGGCCAGATGTGGCGTTTGCTGCGCATAAAGGGACAAACCCACCAGCCACGCGTTCACGACTGGAAATTTGCAAAGAGAATTGCTGGCTACTTGAAAGGCACTCAAGGACTAAAGTTGGAGATGAAACCAAGAGTCGAAGATCGAGACACTCCGACGCTTGAGTCATACGGCGACGCAGATTTCGCTAGTGACAAGAAGGACCGCAAGTTGCTAACTGGAAGCGTCATTTTGCTTAACGGCATACCAGTGAATTATAGCGCGAAAAAAACAAGGCGGCGTGTCATTGTCAACTTCTTCTCTGCCTCTACCTGGATTTTGTTACAACGTGCAACCGTTGCCCTTCCATCCACGCCGAGATCTGACGGCCGTTTCATTACCTATAAACCTTTCTGGAAAGTCCAATTACTTTCCATCGCCTGTATTCACCTTTTCCAACATTCCTCCTCGGATGCAGCTATCTTGAGCGTACCAGTAACACATCACCACCTCCACTTGCACCTCATCGCCTTGCATCCTTGTCAATTGCATGATCCTTGGACTAATACGACAAGCACATAAGTGCGCATAATATCGCGAACTTCGGTGGGTCCAATGCTTTTGTGAGCAAGTCCGCAAGCGTTTCCTCCGAGCGCACGTATTGCGCGAGAACGATGCCGCGCCTAGCATAGTCACAAACGAACTTGAGCCGCACGTCGATGTGCTTGGCCTTGATTGATGAAGCCTCGCCTTCAAGTTGCTTATTGGCCGCTTGGTTGTCGACATGCCTCAACATGGGTAAGACCGGCGCCATGCTGATTTCACCCAACATCTCCCTCACACCGAGTAGTTCGCGTGATGCCTCGGAAGCAGCCACAAATTCTGCTGCCATAGTCAGTGTGGAAAGCACGGCTAGGAGCAAGTAGAAGAAAAGCAGTGCTAGTAAGAACAAACAAAATTAAATCGTACTTGCCCTCATCTGCCCATTATCAATTCCTACACCCCGTTCTTGTTCGGCCGGCAGCCCTGAAAGGGAACAAAGTCGTGAGTTGCGACGGTGGCTTAGCTGGCCGCAAGCGCGACAAACAGGTGGCGTGCGTATCCTTGAAGGGGGCTCAACGTATTAGAATGCCGAAGGATCGCAACGAGTGGAAATGTTTTGAGGCACTGAAGTCGAGGAAAGTGGCCGTCATCGTCTTCTTACCGGTTCCAGTTCTTGTATGACTATCGGAGTCTTTTGAGAGAGCGTCTCTAGTTCTTTGACAATTGTCTGCTGCTGCCGGACAGAGAGGTGCCTAAAGGTGGTAGCAACTCTTTCCATTACAGCAAGTAAAACTTCCTCGGGACTTTCGACCGCCTGAGGACGAGGAAGATTGATTCTCTGTAGGTGCCACTGCTCTGCGAAGCCCGAAAGTTGAAGTTGTCGGCCCCATCGTAGCTGATCCCGTAGTCGGTATTC
>NW_027152185.1:0-4056 GCF_004359215.1 Bremia lactucae
AGATGCTTGGCTTTCAATACGTGGTAGCCAAATCGCGCGAGCTCTCGTCTGTCGTGGAACGGGAGATTTCCGGCGTCACTAATCGATCGTCGTCTTTCGTTGCTGCATTTGATGGAGGTGCTGCTGCAGCATCGACGGAAGAAAAAACTCCAGCTGAGGTATACGAAGCGTCCGATCGCAACGAAGGCGAGAGATTCCTCCGGATTCAGCAAAATCGCCAGTTGCAGGCTGAACAGAACCACCACAGACTCCTTGATAGGTACTTCTAAATCTAATAAATCTTCTCGTGGGTACTAATGTATCGTTGAAAGTGGTCAGGAACTCGAAACTGCGTTAAGGCAAGCGCGGGCTACCTTACAAGCTCAAGCCACGAGCGAGCAATTTCTAGCACAAAACTTTCATTTGGTGTCTCACGTGCGTCGGGAGCTCCAAAATATGCACGCAATCGTACTTCGAGTGGCCGAAGAAGCGGACTGCGTTGAAAAGCTGCTACTTCAACGCTGCGAAGAGAATGTTGCTCGCCAGAAGGCTGATTTGGCCTCGACCCAGCAATTGGAGCTGGAAAAGTTTGAAATTCAAATTGCGCGCGAGTCCGAGGAACGGAAACGCAAGCTGCTTGAGATGAAGCGGGAAGAGCTCTCAAGAGCTTTTGTGAAGGACTTGCAGACGTACCAAATGCGAGTGACTCCATGTGAAGGTGGAAGTACTACTGCGCTTGACTTGCAAGAGGAGGATTGGAAGCAGGAATCACTGGACGAAGTGGAATTGGTTGTCATGGCTAATTCGGATCAATTGGAAGCGTTTTATGAGTCCGAACACGAGGACGAGGAGAAACAGTTCGTGTCGAATAAGATAGAGAAATGGACAGAGAGTCGGGTTCCTGGGGACAAGTGTGACGCGGAATCAACGGTTAATGAAAAGGAAATTATTGGGATGGCAGAAAGGAGCAAAGATATTTAGAATGGTGAAGTTGTGTCAAGGTTTATGGTTGATGTTAATTCTACATTAACTTTTTTCGCGTCAATAAAATTCCTTATCCGAGGTAATAAAAAGATAGACTCTTAATTACGCATGAAAGTGATTTTTAAGATATGTGTTGTGCAAATTATGCGAGATTCAAGTAGTGGTAAGCTCATGCATAAATATCAAAGGTTCAGCTACTTTTTGCTTCTCCAATTCAAGCCAGAAATCTTAAAGATTAAATTTCGTAACCACCTGCTGTTGGAAGAGCCCGACGTAAAATTGCTTTGAATTCGGGAATTACAAGCCTATGCTTCGTATTCGCTTGTAACGGGCTAAAGTTGCCCTAATCTTACACAGTACCCGTAAAGTACACTGCTAACGGGGTGTATCGTTACATGAAATTAACACTGAAGGTTGTTAATAAATATATTATCGAAAAGGTAGATAATATTTGGAGGATATTACTTTATACAGTTATGTTCAGAATTCTTATCCATAAATAGGTATAGGGTCACAATGTGAACCACACCCAAGTGGTGGGTCTAATTACATTATTTAAGTTTTTGACCATCCCCTTGGGTACACAAAGTATACTTAACGCGGACTGTGCAACATAAGGGCAACTTTAGCCCGTTGCACCATCCTTCTCTTTAAGAACGAATTTACATTTTGTAGTTCGTCAAAGAGGAAGGATGAACTGAGAGCTGATTTACGCACGCACCGCCTAGTTCACTCAATCACGCTCGCGACCTGTGTATACATATACTGCGCCAAAGTTGTTATCTACAGGGGCAATGGTGGGTCGTCCGCGACGACACGCACTAAACCACGCGCTATAAGCACACACCGAGTTAACACGCCGGCAGCGTTTAGTGTTTTAGTCGAAAAGCCGACAGCTACTGCTGCTGTCGTATTAACGGGGCTAAAGGATCCATCCTGTAACGGGGTGTATCGTTACGTAAAATTAACACTTAAAGGTTGTGAATTAATATATTATTTAAAAGGTAGATAATATTTGAAGAATATTACTTTACATGGTAATATTCTAAAAAGCTTATCCATCAGTAGATATAGACCATTATATCTACTTTCCCCGCGGTCCAGTCAGCGCTGGACGCGCGCAAAGAGAAAGGCAGATAAGGCTTTGAGTACATATTTGTATTAGTTTATAGTTAAGTTGATAGAAACAAGAACTTAATTATATTACTACAGTTTTCATTTTACCCTCTTTAAAGCATGTGCTTAAATAGAGTCTTCCTCGGCACGTACGAGTGTACGTGAAGTGACGTGAGGCACCACTCGCACTGAGGCAGTGCAAAGTGGGCTTGTACTGAAGTAGTACAAGTCGAAGTGCCCCGTTACACCTGGTAGCACTTAATAGTCCGTCCAAGGACCACAGTTCCATTGTCTAACATGGACATGTTAGATGATAGTGGGAATACGCATCACGTTTCGCGTAATAACTACTCCTTTCTAAGTGACATAGAAAGGAGTGCGGTCGAACGAATGTGTTCGACCGTAGGGAACGATGCCATCTTGGCCTTGCTGTCCGGTTTAGACAGAGATGCCCTCCATTCAGCCATCGCCAAGTTCATACAACATGAACTTGACGAGATGAAGGTGAAGGTAACCTTGCTGAATCAGCAAGGCTCTCAACAGGCAGAACTGTTGAAATTACAACAGGTACAGATTCCTGTACCTCGGATGACGCACACGCGTCGTCCCGAAACCTTAAAAGATTAACATCTCTAAGTATAGGGGAGTCGAAGAAGACTCCCTCTTAACATGGTTTGTCGAGTTGGACGATGCCATAAGGGCTCGTCACATCGTCGACGAGCAATTGCAAGTCGGATTTGCTTAGTCAAATTTGGCAGGTCGTGCCAAAACTTGGGCACTAAGCCTAAAGTTGCGAAACCCATATCTCTTTGGGTCGCTAGAAGCTTTTAAAGCCCGGCTCAAACAGACGTTTGAACCGCCTAGGGCTGAGTTCAGAGCTCGACCAGAGCTTCTGAAACTCAAGCAAAGCAAGCGTGATTTTCACGCTTATGCCCAGCACAAACGACTCTAAGCGAGTTGTATCACGAACAATTCAGTTCATGAACATACGTTTAATACGGTGTTCATGCAAGGTTTCACGAATTGTCCCGTACAGACCCACCTGTTCCGCTTGGAATTGGATACGCTTGAAATAACAATATCCGTTGTGAAACAGGAGGACTTTAGCTTGAGACAGGCTTAAGCTAGTCCGTCATCATATCGTCCTCCAAGACGACACGAATTGGGAGGTCCAGAACCTATCGACCTCTCTTGTTTCGAAAGCGTGAAGTCTCGCTTTTCGGACAATAGACGATTGCATAAATGCAGTCGCTGTCAAAAATTTGGACAATACGCTCATAAGTGTAGTGCTCCACGCCCAGTACCGAGAGGCACTGAACGTAATTTTGGACGTTCGCGGGTCCGACGTTGTTGCGAAATCGCAACAGCGAGGCGGACCGTTAAAAAACGGTCGGGGTCAGTAGGGGCGCAACGCCCTACTGATCCAGCAACCTCAAGAGAATTTGCAAATCTCTTGACTAAAGTTGCTCCAGATGCACAATCATAATTTGTCTCTGCACCTGGTGATGAGGTATCCCTCATCACCTTGAAATTAAAAGTGACAAATGATTTGTTACTTAGAGCCCTAGTGGACTGTGGAGCGTCGAATAACTTTATTCGTGGCGAGTCGCTAGAGAGTCGTAGGCTCAAATATGTTGAGCGCGACATCCCTCCAACGAGGATGACGGTGCGTCTAGCGACAGGCGCATCGATAACAGTAATGAAACGCGTAGTGAAATTTCACTACACGTTAAGAGATTTACAGTATGATGATGATTTCATCGTACTGGATTTGGATGACAAATTTGATGTCATCCTAGGTTTACCTTGGCTCAGAAAATACGAGCCAAGGATCAGCTGGCAGCATCGATCCGTAAAGATGCCTGCCACTTGTTCATCAGATGGCCATCTGATGAACGTCTTGGAGCGTCCACAAGCGTGTGGATGTACTACGAGTGAGTGCGATGGCCTCACTTGTGGTACGGTCGTTAGTACAAC
>NW_027152185.1:5551-19128 GCF_004359215.1 Bremia lactucae
ATCATAGACGGTATGTCTAAGAGTACGATCTTTTCTTCTATGGATCTGATGGATGGGTTCTATCAAATCCTTATGCGTGAGCGGGACATCCCGTACACAGCAGTGAGCACCCCCAGTGGTATGCTCTGGGAATGGCTAGTGATGCCTCAGGGGCTTAGTAACGCCCCTGCAACATTCAACAGATGTGTAACAAATCTGTTGAGACCGGTGCGGGATTTCGCACCGAGTTATTTCGACGATGTATTCGTCCATAGCCGGGCCATGGACGGTAAGACGGACGTGGAAGTTCATAAAACTCACGTTCGTCAGGTTCTTACACTTATGCGAAAGCATAAGTTGTATGCAAATCTCAAGAAGTGTATATTCGCTGCAAGCGAAATACCACTTCTTGGGTGCATCGTTGGTAAACGTGGCGTACGCCCTGATCCCGAAAAGATCAAAGCAATCACCGACTGGCCAGTTCCAGTCGATGTCAAGGGACTTAGAAAGTTCCTTGGTTTAGCGGCGTACTTACACAAGTACTCACGCAATTATGCAGAGATGACAGTACATCTCTCTCGTCTCTTGAAAAAAGACAAGAAATGGCTATGGAACGCTGGTTGTCAGCGTTCCTTTAAAGGTATCAAGCAAAGCTTGATGCGATCGCCCATCTTGGCGATTGCAAATCAAGACATACCATTCCATGTGGTCTGTGACGCCAGCGATTTCGCAACCGGCTGTGCGTTAATGCAATACGATACAGATGGCGCGGAGCGCGTCGTCTGTTACTAATCGCGTCAGCTGCAGCCAGCTGAACGCAATTAGCCAGTGCATGACAATGAACTCCTTGCCATGAAATATATGCACTGGCTAAGTTTAGTGTCTATCTCCTCGGAGATAGACCGTTCATCGTATATACGGACCATGGGTCATTACACACGGCCGTAAATAGCCCACACCTTTTTCAAAGAATTGCGATGTGGCTATTCTTCTTCGCGGAGTATAATTTCTCCGTGGAATATAAACTAGGACGACTTAATGTCGTCGCTGATGCGTTATCACACCGACTCGATTTCGAGCCGGCTGCGCATTCCAACAGTGGAAATAATCCCACTGTTGCAACACTCATTTCAAGTGTTCCGTCATCAACCTTATTTGATGACATAAAGAAACCTACGCAGAAGATAAGGACCTTCTGCGTTTAATGGATCATCTAATGAATCCACCCAATATATAGTATAAAGATTTACCGGCTTTAAATCGATCGTCATCAGATCGATACACGACACGCAACGGCTTATTGTAGTACATAGCCGTTGCCGGCGACACTCTACGTGTCGTCGTTATAACTCACAAAAAATTGCGCTTGCGCATCATGTATGAGTGTAGCGATGCACCAACAAGTGGGCATCGTGGACGAAAGAAGACTTATCTCACAGTAAGTCGCGACTTTTACTGGCCCCGCCAGTATCAGTTCGTGCGCAAGTACATTCGTGCTTGGAAGGCATGTCAACGGGCGAAGCCTAGCCCTTCATTCCGTGCACCTCTCCAACCTCTACTACTTCCGGCTGAGTGTTGGCAGTCCGTATCTATGGACTTCGTCTTCGGATTTCTCGAAGACGATCACATAAACAATGGAATCCTTGTATTTTGTAGTCAGATTCAGGAAGATGGTACATCTTGCTGCAGTACTAGAGTCGATCACGGCTCCGGGCTGTGCCCGTTTCTTTATCGACACGGTATTCAAACTCCACGGGTTACCCCGTGAACTGGTCTCTGATAGAGATCCACGGTTTACGGCGGAGTTTTGGGAATCCGTGTTCCGAATTCTCGGAACACGGCTGACTATGTCAACTTCTGATCATCCAGAGACAACGCGTAAATTGCGTCCTCGAAGAGATACTTCGGGTAAAGTCCAATCGTATCCGAAGTGGAGCGAGTTTTTATCGATAATCGAATTCGCCATCAATAATTCGGTGCATGCGTCTACAACGCATACACCGTGCTTCGTGAATGGCTTACGCCATCCTCGCATACCCCCCCCCAATTAGAGGGATCCTTTAGTTTAAGAGGGGGGGGACTCGCACGAGCAAAATCATTTCTGGCTCATGCTTATCACGCGTCGAAGTTAACAACGACGCGAGTGATGTCGATGTCGAAGATATCGACACGAAAATGAGAAAGCTGTTATGGCAGCGCAACACAAAGCGCACTGAAAAAGACAACGCAAATGAGGCAGCAGAGGAATTTCTGCTGACTTGAGAATCAATAATCCGTTTCGTTCAGGTTCCATTGCTAACGCAGTGGGCCGTCAGAAACGGACCGCAGACAAACAGGTAAGAGCAAACGTTCTTTCATGTAAAGTTAATGACCTATTACTTCTCTAAGCGGCACACTCACATAAGCGTGTAGTCACTAATGTGTGTAGCATTAAACTACTAACCAAGTTCATTGGGTCTTCTCGTGTACTTCATCGCCGAGGCAATGCGTACACAATAGAATTGCCACGTAGGATGCATTCGCATCCTACGTTTTACGTTGGTCGGCTCTGCGCGTACCATCTGTACGCGGTTTCTTCCGAGGAAGGATCTGACCACCCTGCTCAAGAATCCATAAAAGATTCTTGTGGTCACGTACCAGATTCTCATGTCTGGTCCGAAGATCCTCGAAAACGCGATGAGCGGAAGACAGCTCATCACGAAGAGCGTGATAATTCCGTTCGTACTCCAACAAGGAGTACGCACCCTTCGAACGGTCTTCCAACCGCTCGATATGGTGAGCCTTCACCGTCTGCTCTAACGAGCGCCGCTTACCACGCTCGTGATCAAGTCCCTCCTCCAAATCATGGAGAAAGCGATCGACTTTGTCGATCTTCGACTCTAGTTCCGACACATAGGTCGTATCTAATTTTCCCTTCTCCGCCACAACCCTTGGTGGATTCTCACGATGGTCAACATCTCCGTGTTGAACGTATTCAAAACCACCGTGATGTGAAGGGACAGCGAATGAGTTATCTTGTTCGCTGGCGCACTTATCCACCTTCACATGACAGCTGGGAGCCTCGTTCTCATCTGATTGTTGACGTTGAGCGCCTCGTCCGTCAGTATGACGAGACCCATCCGATGGATCAGAAGGTCCATCGGAAAACACGCGTCCCTGGCGCATGTAAATCGATTGCAAGACGTCAATCGCATCGCGCATCTCGATAGAGATGCGAGCCCTTCCTCAGGGTGAAGAAAGGAAAAGACATCCTCTTTTACCCTCTGCGAGTTGTCTACACAACACGGACAGGGATCACCCCACGTGAGGCATGGAAGCCCAGCCTCACGTGACAACCGATGCAACTTGATACTTTGCACCGGTTGGAGTTCTTTTCTCAAACTTAACGCGATTCGCGTTAAGTTTTTGAAGCCAAGCTTCGCGTCCAATGTCTTTAACATTGCGAATGAACGCACTCCAGGATTGCATAAGCGAGACTTTATCTCGCTTATTGTTGCCACTATACCATCGATGTTTGAATATAGCATCGAGATAAAAATCTTCCTCAGCGCGAAAGTTCTTCGCGCTGGGATCAAGGCCATGTAGCTTTGTCGCAATAAATGAGGGATATTTATTGTGAGGAGTAGTTTCTCCAGACAAGCTCCCTTCAGGCAAAAGCCACGGCTTCTTCTCAGGGGCAAGACGAGACATTTAGTAGATACAATCCCCTGAGTGGTACCCAGTGAAGCAGGGGTTCCACACGAACTTTTTTTACGACGGCTTGGGCGCTTCCACCTCAATTGAAAGAAGATTGGGGAGGTTGTGCACGTGCGTTGATGGAGGTAGGGAGTTTAGACAAAATCGAGACCGCGCATGGCAATAGGTGTCATTCGCTTCAGATCGAACTAGTTGTGGAGTGCTATAAAATAGAAAAGATACATGACATTCTGTTTCCAGGACTCGTTAACTGTTGCCACGCATATGATACGAAGCTGCATAAAAAGTGACTTATCGCTTCCGACACTATACACCCGAGCTTTTGATTAAAAATCTGTCTTTATCTATCGTGCTTATCGCCGTTAGGCGTCTGTAAATAGTGCGATGTCGAAGCGCACGATACCCTTTGTCTGTTACACTGAAAAAGACGCCGTTGGACGTGCTGCAGGTATTAAAGATATGTCTTGATAGAAAAAAACGAAAGAATGCCAAGCTGCGACGTTTGGATATCGGTACGAGAACTGTGGGTACTCGAGCTTTAAGTGTATCTAATGTCAGCTCTTGTAGAGGCTTATCCACTGACGCCGTTGAGATTCTGGATCAGCTTCTCGTCGTACTGGTACAAGTTTTTAATGAAAGCATGAAGGAGACTAAGCATAGATAGCGTCGTCATTTTCTATCGCAGCGGTGATGAAGAATCTTAACTTTTTTCCTTAATGAATTCAAATACGACATTGTTGGGCTTTATGCTCGCAATTTTTCGAGTCGCTATTGAGTATTTTGTAACGCGTAATAATTCCAAGGAAAGCGATTCGCACGATGAGACGAGTTCCTCATTGAGGATTTAAGAATCTAAGTGTATGCAGGCAGCCCATAAATATGTCATGATCACGATTTGTTGCAGGCGGAAAAGAAACTGAATCTTCATGGCAAAACAGTGGAGATGATAGCGAACGACAATTTATGTAACGGGCTAAAGTTGCCCTAATGTTACACAGTCCCTGTTAAGTACACTTGGTGTACTTAAGAGGATGGTCAATTACTAAATAATAGTAATTGGACCCAACACTCGGGTGTGGTGCACATTTGTGACCAACCCTTGTGGATGTGATGCACATGGGTGCATTCACATTAGGAGGGATGACGCCCAGCGTCATCCGTGATGACGGCTAGCGTCATCCGTTACGCGAGGTATCTATAAAGATACGCTCGCAATACATATCAAATGAGATCTATAGAGATAACATTTTAATTGGTAAAAATAGGTATTTGTGTTTAATTCTATTAAATATAAATCAGTCTGAAAACTACTTCCTACTTGGTAAGTGCGCACGAGGAGACGGATTACCGCTCCCGTGACGACACTTAACCAGAGTTTTTAGTGTGTTGGGTGAGGTCGCTTGCGCGCCCACCACAACTTCCTCACTGCACGCAAGAGAAGCAGGTTTAACCGCTTCCTCGCTGTGCTGGGGTGTGTGTCTAAGTAGAGCGTGGCCGCATTACGACGTGCCCGCCTACAATTTACATGATTCCGTGGGTAACTCCAGTAATTTTTAAAGCGGCCATATATTATTGGAGACTGGTCTACGGATAACGAAAATATGTGTTTGCCCATTCATCCTGTCAGATTTAGTATAGGTGGGAAGCCGATGTCGGCGAACGATCCAGTATAACACATTTCAGCAGCGGGCAACGCTTTTGTGCAACATCAACGGAGCATAGCGGTCTTTTTTGTGGGCGACATGAGCGGAGGTCGCTTGGGCTCTGTGATTGCTGACTACAAATCCCGATTTGTGACTATTTTACGACGTGTATCTACGCTGCAGCAGCATGAATCACACAAGTCGCTAGTGGAGATTCAGTTGACGACATTGTTACTCCACCGTCAGATGAACCGGCTTTTCTTCGTTGCTGCCATTCATCTGAGGCCAAGACATAAGCCATTTTTGCAAGTACGCCTTCGCAAAGTATTATAATGCAGTGTGCAAAGCCGTTGAAACTAAGGGGTAGTGCCTTAAAGCGCAAGGCTAATTTACGAAAATGGACGTCTCGCCTATCAAAGACGATTGCCAATGGCTCGGCTGGAGCGTATTTGTGTTGGCTTTACATAAAAGACCGCAATGCAACTTCCGCGCCAAAGATAAATTAATAACAATAATTTCTGTGAAAGTTAACACGAAGCGCGACCAATGGCCGTGAATAGGTATTGGCTGCAGCAATTACAGTTTCTGGGGTTGCAAACCAGAACGCCGATCTTGCTGTGGTGCGAAGTGCTTAATACGCTCTGGAGTTGATTTCAAGAAGGCAAGGCCACCTGTCCCACACTTCTTCTTCGGTTTCCAGGTCATGAACCATCTCTCGTCGGACTCTATCCCAGTTGTTTCCTGTCCACCATCAGGTCAATCTCCATCACGAATTCTTCACAGAACGATAGTTCGGGTATCTATTCAACATGACTTCAAAGATGATATTTTCTTGCACCTTTTAAAGTCCGAGTGGTGCCCTTCTTCACCACAAGCTCTGCATTGCATCGTGCTGATCCATTTGTTGGCGCGGCCTCCCTTTTGAATGCACGATTACTGGCTCTTGTAAAGTTCAGTGAATTTGTTAAGAAAGTGTCTGAAGCTCGTTGAGTGTCGCTGCCTGCTGATGGTCCGGCAAGGTCACAAATCTGGCGGCAACTAATCAAGTAACATCGGGAGACTTTCCGCCGGCATCAACACAAGAGGACTTGGTTGGTGGAGTCAAGTGTCAATGCAGATGAATGTCGTTTAACAACAAGTTCTGCTCTCGACGTCGGTACTGACGCAATTTGTGCTTATATGGAAGTCTTTTACTGGGGCTAAACACTCCATCGCATGCATCTTCATCGTTTCTTTGTGGCTGACGGGCAACATTCAGCTGTTCGTAAATTTTATTTAGCGCTTAATCAAAACATTTAAATTAATATCCTAAAAAAAATTCCTTGAGGCGTTGGCTGTGCATAGTTGCATATTCTCATTTGTTGACGCTGTCGGGATAAATCGTGCTCTGCCAAATTATTGTCGATAGCTAGGCAAGAAAACTATAGCACGATCGGAGGTTGTTCATGCTAGTTGGCATGTATTGTTTCAGCATATGGTCAGCACTATCACCACGTGTAACAGGGCACTGCGACTTGTACTGTTTCAGTACAAGTCCACTTCACACTGCTTCAGATGTGAGTGGTGCCTCTCGTTAGGTGACGTACACTGTACGTATAGAGGAAGACTTCTCTTAAGACAAGTTAACTTAAGAGGGTAAAATGAAAACTGTATTAATATAGTTAAGTGTCTTGTTAATCTATCTTTGTAAATGTTGTCTTAACTATAAACTAATACTAAACATGTAAATGAATTCTTATCTATCTTATCTCGTAACTCTCTTTGATTACTTCTACAGCTGATTAGTCTGCGGAATAAATAGACATAATGGTCTATACCTATTTATGGATAAGAATTCAGGAAATTACTATTTAAAGTAATTTCCTCCAAATATTATCTACCTTTTGGATAATATTAATTAACAATCTTTTATTGTTAATTTCATGTAACGATACACCCCGTTACATCACCCCTCCCTTAAACGACAATCACTCTGAATGTCATTAGGTGGAGTGGTCGCTAAATGACCACTTAATTTTTAAAATGATTTTGATTGGTCAGATCCATCATTTTAAATTCCATCGCATGAAGGAACAATTCATGCGGGGTGAGGATAGTGTTGAACCTTCGGCTGCGGTTCGTGCAGCCGCGGGTGACGCATTGTTATCTCTTGCGGTAGACGTTCCGTCTACCGTAGTGTCTTCCACTCGCACAACACTTGGTGTTGCGAGTGCACGTGGTGATTCACCACGTGAGTACGACCCCTCTTTAGAGGTCGATTATGAGTGCGAGTCGGACGAAATGGCCGACTCGGGGAGGATGGAACAGTCGCCTGATACCCGTCAGGCGGCTGATTATGAGCCTTCGAATGAGGGGGCTCATTCGAGTAGACGTGCTGGTAGTATTCGCCACTGTCCGACGATGAGGATGATTCCTCAGCGCCAGTACCGTCTCCCGTGCCGTCGTTCGCACATATTTCTATGCGTGGTGATGACGATGGCGTAAGCCATCGTAAGAAAAGTTCTTGTGGTACTCCTGCTTCAGTGGGTACTACTCAGGGGAGTGAAGACAGTAAAATGTCTCATCTTCCTGAAAAGGAGCCGTGGCTTTTGCCCGAACAGCTGATTAATAGAATGTCTAGAAAGACTACTCCTCACGATAAATGTCCCTTATTTATTGCGACAAAGCTTCATGGCCTTGATCCCAGCGCGAAGAACTTTCGCGCTAAGGAAGATTTTTATATCGATGCTTTTTTTCAAGCATCGATGGTATAGCGGCAACAATAAGCGAGGTAAAGTCTCGCTCATGCAAGCCTGGAGCGCGTTCATTCGCAATGTCAAAGACATTGGACGCGAAGTCTGGCGATTCGCCCTAAGTTTGAGAAACGAACTCCAACCGGTGCAAGGTATAAGCAAGCAATTGCCCTTTGTGGAGTTCGCTATAAATAACAGTGTCCACGCCAGTACGGGTGAGACACCGCTTTACATTAACGGACTGCACCATCCTCGGACGCCAGTCTCGTTTCTGAGCAGCCCGAGTCTTAGTGGGCGAGGTCCCCTCACTATGCTCGGTGCGAAAGAGGGACAGTGTTTCGTCAATATGACCATGACCCATGAGGGTATCATCTCAAAGACAGAAACTTGCCCTCGTGACCCTGCCAGTTTAGCAGTGGTCGATAAAACTACGCCTTATGACCGATATCTCAGCGGTGTCATAGGCGCGTTTGATGCTAAAAGCGTGAGCGAGGCTTAACGCTTTGTGGATGAGCGATTAGCCATCACACGTAAAGTCCGTGACACAATGGCAAGCGGACATGACAAGCACAACGAGAAAAAGTACTATTAAGCACTGCTACCCTACCTAAAATTGCAATTTCTTACTGCCTGGAGGTACTACGAAGTTGTTGCCGCGTTTCATTGGGCCCTTACGGTGGTCGAAGAGGTTGGAGACCTAAATTATAGGCTCACCCTACCTCCGTCTATAAAGGCGCACCCCGTATTTTACGTGGGTTGTCTGAAACGGTATGTAGACCTAAATGAGAGCATTTATCCTCATCCGTCTAAGAAGACCGATGGTGACGCTGACAGTGAGTCAAGCGTCGTTCGGGTGAGGGGGGCGGTGAAGGCGAAAAGCTATCGGACCGATTCCTCCCACCACGAACAGGATTTGGAGAGCGAGGGACATCACGCGAGTAACGCGGATCCCTCAGCATCATCCTCTCAAAGAGGTCCAAGAGTCTTCAGGCATTTATAATCCTGACGAGCCTTCGCTCGGACATTAAAAAGATCCGAGGTCAGTCGCGAGACTTGACCCTCGAGATACACAATACGTCGTTCAGCAGCGCTTAACGCCTGTGACTGAACGGACGAATGTCAGACAGCCGCGAATACGTGGGCGACGTCGCCACTCCTATCGGGCGCCGCTTGCACTGAGTGATACGGGTGAGAATCAACGCTTCCTTATTAAAAGGTTGCTTGCCCACCGCTCCGTGGGGCAAAGGTATCAGATTTTCGTCCAATGAAAAGGTTACCCGAAGAATTTTGACTCTTAGGAACCGATCGCTACCCTATGTATAGATGTGCCCGGCTTGGTGGCTGCCTATGAAAAGGAGCACCAGCTGAGGCCTCTTCGCTAGACTCAAATGGACTAGCAGAAGTAGCGTTGTGAGAAGAAACAGGGGGTACAGTACCGCCCATTATCTCGTTCACACGCAAGCGAAGGAAATTAATTCGTTGCGACCGCTGCTTCAACGCATCAGAATGCGGCGCAAGAATTCCGCCTTGTATTGGTCGGGCGTTTCATTTGAACGCAACACGACCGGGACCGGGAAAATACGCCCAAGCGTTTTATGCGCATCTAGAAGAGCGCGCTCTAGGAGCGACGCTCTTGACCCGTTTAAACGAGGCCATTTAGATGGAGGAGGCATCTTTGGTATGCCACCCGTCACATAGCCACGTTCAAAACAAATGGCTTGTGACACCGACTGAGCACGTTCACGTGTCGTCGGCGGAGCTTTAGGCTCCAAATCCTCTTTGTCAGAACTATTATGGATTATGGTCTGAGCATAAGGCGTTGTGGTTTTACTCAACGGAGAAGCGGCTGCGCCTTTATGGGCAGCGCTCTCATTACCTGTCGCTGCGCTATCCAGCGTAGACACGAGACAGCATTCGTAAATGTTGCTGTCTCCATGTTGTGAGCCATGAGATAAGTTTGGATGGGCAATAATGCGCCATCATCCTTCCTCATGAGCTCGTTGTTCGCATCACTACTATGAGGTGACGGCAACGGTGTCGACTTCTTGTAGTCGAGAACGAGCGACGGATCAGCATTCTCACTGACAAAGTGGGATGGATCCTTTAGCCCCGTTAATGCGACAGCAGCAATAGCTGTCGGCGTTTCGACATAGGCATTGGACGCGGCCAGCACGACAACGCGACGCGTGCGTTTGATGCGAGGTTGAGTGGGCGTCTTCGCACGACCCACCAACAATGGCCCTTTTAGGTGGCATCTTTGGCGCCGTGTATGGAAATTCGTGCGCTTCAGTGATTGAGTGAACTAGCGGCGCGTAAAGCTGCTCGCAGTTCCTCTCTCCTCTTTGAAGAATTTAAAATGTAATTTCGTTTTAAGGAGGGGATGGTGTAACGGGCTAAAGTTGCCCTAATGTTACACAGTCCCCGTTAAGTACACTTGGTGTACTTAAGGGGATGGTCAATTACTAAATAATAGTAATTAGACCCAACACTCGGGTGTGGTGCACATTTGTGACCAACCCTTGTGGATGTGATGCACATGGGTGCATTCACATTAGGAGGGATGACGCCCAGCGTCATCCGTGATGACGGCTAGCGTCATCCGTTACGCGAGGTATCTATAAAGATACGCTCGCAATACATATCAAATGAGATCTATAGAGATAACATTTTAATTGGTAAAAATAGGTATTTGTGTTTAATTCTATTAAATATAAATCAGTCTGAAAACTACTTCCTACTTGGTAAGTGCGCACGAGGAGACGGATTACCGCTCCCGTGACGACACTTAACCAGAGTATTTAGTGTGCTAGGTGAGGTCGCTTGCGCGCCCACCACAACTTCCTCACTGCACGCAAGAGAAGCAGGTTTAACCGCTTCCTCGCTGTGCTGGGGTGTGTGTCTAAGTAGAGCGTGGCCGCATTACGACGTGCCCGCCTACAATTTACATGATTCCGTGGGTAACTCCAGTAATTTTTAAAGCGGCCATATATTATTGGAGACTGGTCTACGGATAACGAAAATATGTGTTTGCCCATTCATCCTGTCAGATTTAGTATAGGTGGGAAGCCGATGTCGGCGAACGATCCAGTATAACACATTTCAGCAGCGGGCAACGCTTTTGTGCAACATCAACGGAGCATAGCGGTCTTTTTTGTGGGCGACATGAGCGGAGGTCGCTTGGGCTCTGTGATTGCTGACTACAAATCCCGATTTGTGACTATTTTACGACGTGTATCTACGCTGCAGCAGCATGAATCACACAAGTCGCTAGTGGAGATTCAGTTGACGACATTGTTACTCCACCGTCAGATGAACCGGCTTTTCTTCGTTGCTGCCATTCATCTGAGGCCAAGACATAAGCCATTTTTGCAAGTACGCCTTCGCAAAGTATTATAATGCAGTGTGCAAAGCCGTTGAAACTAAGGGGTAGTGCCTTAAAGCGCAAGGCTAATTTACGAAAATGGACGTCTCGCCTATCAAAGACGATTGCCAATGGCTCGGCTGGAGCGTATTTGTGTTGGCTTTACATAAAAGACCGCAATGCAACTTCCGCGCCAAAGATAAATTAATAACAATAATTTCTGTGAAAGTTAACACGAAGCGCGACCAATGGCCGTGAATAGGTATTGGCTGCAGCAATTACAGTTTCTGGGGTTGCAAACCAGAACGCCGATCTTGCTGTGGTGCGAAGTGCTTAATACGCTCTGGAGTTGATTTCAAGAAGGCAAGGCCACCTGTCCCACACTTCTTCTTCGGTTTCCAGGTCATGAACCATCTCTCGTCGGACTCTATCCCAGTTGTTTCCTGTCCACCATCAGGTCAATCTCCATCACGAATTCTTCACAGAACGATAGTTCGGGTATCTATTCAACATGACTTCAAAGATGATATTTTCTTGCACCTTTTAAAGTCCGAGTGGTGCCCTTCTTCACCACAAGCTCTGCATTGCATCGTGCTGATCCATTTGTTGGCGCGGCCTCCCTTTTGAATGCACGATTACTGGCTCTTGTAAAGTTCAGTGAATTTGTTAAGAAAGTGTCTGAAGCTCGTTGAGTGTCGCTGCCTGCTGATGGTCCGGCAAGGTCACAAATCTGGCGGCAACTAATCAAGTAACATCGGGAGACTTTCCGCCGGCATCAACACAAGAGGACTTGGTTGGTGGAGTCAAGTGTCAATGCAGATGAATGTCGTTTAACAACAAGTTCTGCTCTCGACGTCGGTACTGACGCAATTTGTGCTTATATGGAAGTCTTTTACTGGGGCTAAACACTCCATCGCATGCATCTTCATCGTTTCTTTGTGGCTGACGGGCAACATTCAGCTGTTCGTAAATTTTATTTAGCGCTTAATCAAAACATTTAAATTAATATCCTAAAAAAAATTCCTTGAGGCGTTGGCTGTGCATAGTTGCATATTCTCATTTGTTGACGCTGTCGGGATAAATCGTGCTCTGCCAAATTATTGTCGATAGCTAGGCAAGAAAACTATAGCACGATCGGAGGTTGTTCATGCTAGTTGGCATGTATTGTTTCAGCATATGGTCAGCACTATCACCACGTGTAACAGGGCACTGCGACTTGTACTGTTTCAGTACAAGTCCACTTCACACTGCTTCAGATGTGAGTGGTGCCTCTCGTTAGGTGACGTACACTGTACGTATAGAGGAAGACTTCTCTTAAGACAAGTTAACTTAAGAGGGTAAAATGAAAACTGTATTAATATAGTTAAGTTTCTCTTAATCTATCTTTGTAAATGCTGACTTATCTATAAACTAATACTAAACATGTAAATGAATTCTTATCGATCTTATCTCGTAACTCTCTTTGATTACTTCTACAGCTGATTAGTCTGCGGAATAAATAGACATAATGGTCTATACCTATTTATGGATAAGAATTCAGGAAATTACTATTTAATATAATTTCCTCCAAATATTATCTACCTTTTGGATAATATTAATTAACAATCTTTTATTGTTAATTTCATGTAACGATACACCCCGTTACATCACCCCTCCCTTAAACGACAATCACTCTGAATGTCATTAGGTGGAGTGGTCGCTAAATGACCACTTAATTTTTAAAATGATTTTGATTGGTCAGATCCATCATTTTAAATTCCATCGCATGAAGGAACAATTCATGCGGGGTGAGGATAGTGTTGAACCTTCGGCTGCGGTTCGTGCAGCCGCGGGTGACGCATTGTTATCTCTTGCGGTAGACGTTCCGTCTACCGTAGTGTCTTCCACTCGCACAACACTTGGTGTTGCGAGTGCACGTGGTGATTCACCACGTGAGTACGACCCCTCTTTAGAGGTCGATTATGAGTGCGAGTCGGACGAAATGGCCGACTCGGGGAGGATGGAACAGTCGCCTGATACCCGTCAGGCGGCTGACTATGAGCCTTCGAATGAGAGGGCTCATTCTGATAGACGTGTGAACAGTCTATTTGGTTCCGACGATGAGGATGATCCCTCATCGCCCGTACGATCTTTCGTACGGTCTCCCATACGGTCACCTGCACGTGT
>NW_027152185.1:27853-28562 GCF_004359215.1 Bremia lactucae
CGTATGGGAGACCGTACGAAAGATCGTACGGGCGATGAGGGATCATCCTCATCGTCGGATCCAAATAGACTGTTTACTCGTCTATCAGAATGAGCCCTCTCATTCGAAGGCTCATAGTCAGCCGCCTGACGGATATCAGGCGACTGTTCCATTCTCCCCGAGTCGGCCATTTCATCCGACTCGCACTCGTAGTCGACCTCCAAAGAGGGGTCGTATTCACGTGGTGAATCACCACGTGCACTCGCAACACCAAGTGTTGTGCGAGTGGAAGACACTACGGTAGACGGAACGTCTACCGCAAGAGATAACAATGCGTCACCCGCGGCTGCACGAACCGCAGCCGAAGGTTCAACACTATTATCACCCCGCATGAATTGTTCCTTCATGCGATGGAATTTAAAATGATGGATCTGACCAATCAAAATCATTTTAAAAATTAAGTGGTCATTTAGCGACCACTCCATCTAATGACATTCAGAGTGATTGTCGTTTAAGGGAGGGGTGATGTAACGGGGTGTATCGTTACATGAAATTAACACTTAAAGGTTGTTTCTTAAGAGAAGTCTTCCTCTTTACGTACAGTGTACGTCATCTAACGGAAAGCACCACTCACAACTGAAACAGTGTGAAGTGGACTTGTACTGAAACAGTACAAGTCGTAGTGCCCCGTTACAGTCCCGCCCTTGTTATATTGGTAAGCTTGACGGAT
>NW_027152186.1:0-251 GCF_004359215.1 Bremia lactucae
TGTGCCTTTTTTGGCACTGCACGCCTCTGCAAAAAGCGTATATCCGCTGTTCGAGTTGGGTAACGTCGTTATCCCAGCGGCACTTGCTCCTCTGTGAGACTGACCGTATTGTGTACGGTAGCATAAGTGTGGCGTCCGTCACGATATACGCGTCAGGCGAGGGTCCGGACGACGCCGCCTCAATTTCTTAGACGACCGCCTTAAATATTTGGTCAGGTGGGACGTCATCAACGGATTCGGCAGCTGATACC
>NW_027152186.1:351-11199 GCF_004359215.1 Bremia lactucae
TCCAACCAACTGTTGGAAGTCAGTAAGCCTGGACTTCATGTTTGGCATGCCGCCCGATCATAAGGGTCGGACAGGGCTAGTCGTCTTTGTAGACAGACTGAGCAAGATGGTGCATTTAGCACCATGTAAGATATCGATCACAGGCAAGGAGGCAGCTCTCTTGTTCCTGGATCATGTCTACCGACTACATGGGATGCCCGAGTCCATAGTATCGGACTGGGATCCACGTTATACGTCTGGTATCTGGCGACATGTGTTCGAGCTGCTAGGTAGCAAGCTCCACATGTCGACCGCAGGTCATCCCCTGACCGATGTCCAAACCGAGCGTGTCGATCGGATTGTGGCGGATGTCTTACGCACTATAGCATCTTTTAATAATTTTACTAATTATACCCTTTTCAAACTCTTCTGAAATTAGATCTGCTATTAATTTTATAAGTAATATAATATTTAGTAAAAAAAAATGATATTTGAATTTCGTTCTTTTTGGAGATAACATAATTGCCTGAATAAAATCAACGTTACTGTTAATGTTTACAATGGTAAAATTTTTATTAATTTTAAGATAAACGATTAAATAGTTGGTTCTAAATTCGGTGTCTTTTTTTTAGTATCAACTTAATAAAAAGGTTAAAATTGGTGCAAAAACAAATAAAATTATATCAGCATTGCTTGGTAAAATTGTCTCTTTTGTAAATAAATTAAGACCATCCGCTGTATTCTCCCAAAAAAAATGCAAAACCCATAGCCGAATACTCAACATTAACCGGAATTAACCGGCCCCTAAAAAGATTTGACGAAAGCAAATTTGATGGGATAATTTTTAAATTATTTTTAATTAAAAAGAGTGGAGCAAGCAATTTGTTTTTGTGGAGTTCACTATAAATAACAGTGTCCACGCCAGTACGGGTGACACACTGTATTAAATTAGCGGACTGCGCCATCCTCAGACGCCAGTCTTGTTTGTGCGCAGCCCGAGTATTATTGGGGGAAAGGCCCCTCACTACGCTCGGCCATCGTCATTTTGACGAGACTATGTCCCTTCACAGCTGAAGAGGGACATAGTTTCGTCGAAATGACGATGAATTGAGTTCTCCTCTCAACTGCATCGAGCTGTGGTTGCGCAACCACAGCGAGATCTTCTTCGACCGACTATCCAGTCTTTTTAATTTGGAATTTTTACTGTATCGTATTATTATACAGGCGCTTAATAATTACATGGATGTTGCTTTGTAAGCAAGCATCCTTGATTTGATCCACCCGAATTTTTCGTGAAATTAAAAACGGTAATAATGTACTTAAGTTCCTATGTAACGGTCTTTTTATCTATTGCATCTGATAAGTTAATATTAAAAATTTAAATAGCGAATCCTTGCGCACCAATCATTCGTCCGTATAGCAGCGATTGGCGGGGTTAATTTACACTTACAACATCCGATCAACGGAACTTGTTGCTACATAATACTATATACGGTAATACCGGAGATGTTAAGTAAAATTATTGAATGAGAACAAGTTTATGGAGCTACTATTCGGGCAACCCCTTGCTAACCAGACCCCCCCCCCATTTTCTCACTTCTCAACACACTGTCCAACTTAAGTTATGGAAGACCCACGCAATGCATTTACCCATCTCTCAAAAAAGCAGAAAACGCGGTCAAAGCATTTGCCATGCAGATCGGGTTCGCCGTAAACCGTGCTCGATCTGTAACGGGAATTAAAACTTAAAGGTTGTTATTTAATAATATATTATCTGAAAGGTAGATAATATTTGGAGGATATTACATTACATAGTACTATTCGAAAAGCTTATCCATTGGTAGATATAGGCCATTACATTTACTTTCTCTGCGGTCCAATCAGCACTGGATGCGCGCAAAGAGAGATACAGATAACACTTTATTACATGTTTTGTATTAGAAAATAATTAAGTTAGTATTAAGTTGATAGAAAAGAAGAACTTCATTATAATAATACAGCTTTTAATTAACCCTCTCAAAAGCAAGTGTTTTAAGAGAGTCTTCCTCTGCACGTACGAGTGTACGTGAAGTGACATGAGGCACCACTCGCACTGAGGCAGTGCAAAGTGGACTCGTTCTGAAGCAGTACAAGTCGGCAGTGCCCCGTTACACCTGGTAGCACTTTGTAGTCCGTCCAAGGACCACAGCTCCATCATCTAACATGGACGTGTTAGATGATAATGGAAATACGCATCACGTTTCGCGTTATAGCTACTCTTGAAACCTAAAAGATGCACATCTAAAAGTATAGGGGAGTCGAAGAAGACTCCCTCTTGAGATGGTTTGTCGAGTTGGACGATGCCATAAGGGCACGTCACATCGTTGACGAGCAAATGCAAGTCGCATTCGCTCAATCAAATTTGACAGGTCGTGCCAAAACTTGGGCATTGGGTCTTAAGTTGCGCGACCCATACGTCTTTGGGTCGCTAGAGGCTTTTAAAGCCCGGCTCAAACAGACGTTTGAACCGCCAAGGGCTGAGTTCAGAGCTCGATCAGAGCTTCTGGACCTCAAGCAAGGCAAGCGTGATGTTCACGCATATGCCCAGCACATACGACTCTTAGCGAGTTGTATTACAAATAACCCAGTTCATGAACATACGTTGATTACGGTGTTCATGCAAGGTCTTACGGATGGTTTCGTAAAGACCCACCTGTTCCGCTTGGATTGGATACGCTTGAAGAAGCAATATCCGTTGCGGAAAAGGAGGACTTTAGCTTGAGACAGACTCAAGCTAGTTCGTCATCATATCGTCCTCCAAGACGACATGAATTGAGAGGTTCAAAACCTATCGACCTCTCTTATGTCAAAAGCGAGAAATCTCGCTTTTTGAACAATAGACGATTGCATAAATGCAGTCGCTGTCAAAAGTTAAAACACCACGCTCATGAGTGTAGTGCCCCACGCCCAGTGGCGAGAGGTACTGAACGTAATTTTGGACCGTATGCCAAAAAGGGCAACGGTCGCGGATCCGACGTTGTTGCGAAATCGCAATAGCGAGGCAGACCGCAAAAAAAATCGGGGTCAGTAGAGGCGCAACTCCCTATTGATCCAGCAACCTGAAGAATAAATCGGGGTTAGTAGAGGCGCAACTCCCTACTGATCCAGCAACCTGGAGAATTTGCAAATCTCTTGACTTAAGTTGCTCCAGACACACAATCATTATGCGTCTCTGCACCTGGTGATGAGGTATCCCTCATCACCTCGAAGTTGAAAGTGACAAATGATTTGTCACTCACAGCCCTAGTGGACTGCGGAGCGTCGAATAACTTTGTTCATCGCCAGTCGCTAGAGGGTTGTAGGCTCAAATATGTTGAGCGCGACATCTCTCCAACAAGGACGACGGTGCGTCTAGCGACAGGCGCATCGATAACAGTAACCCGACTGTGATAGCGCAATCACAGTCGAAAGACGTTGAGGGAATAGGTGCCCACGTACTTGAGGAGAAATCTCCACAAATAGTTAATGTTGAAGTGATTAGACTTCAGCATCCCGAGGGATTAATACCTCGGCAGCCTGTGGATAAATCCCAGGAAGAAAACAAGACAATAAATGTATTGGTTTAATAACGGTTCAAGAGTAGGCGCTTATACTCTTAATCTGTATGCGCCTCCGAAGTTAACTTCGGAAATAACTCAATTATCAACCCTAGAACACAAGCGGTTATTGAGAGATCTGCATAATGGTAGAATCAAGCAGATCCGCGTACTCTTCACGGAGGACGATTACGTAATTGACATTTGGTCAGAGGTATTTTTTGCAGAAAACGAACGGGTTCTCAGCAAATCGTCGATGGACGAAAGTGTCCTCGATGTGAAGACTCGGATTAAAAGATACACTAATCAATATCTTGGGAGTCATCCAACAGAAATTCTCTATACGAGGATTTAATAGAATTCAGGGATGTATTTCCTGAAGTAATTCCATGCGAGTTGCCCAAGGATAAATGCACTCGACATGAGATCGAGCTCAAAGCGGACTCGAAGTACTGTGTCATGACGCAGTGGCCACTGCCTCGTGAACAAGTACTTGCGATCGATAAATTCTTTGCCGATCGAGTAAAAGCGGGCCATGTAAGGGAGTCAACCTCCCCACATAGCTCTTCGACCTTCTGTATGCGAAACGCCACAGAAGGGTGGCGGATAGTGCATGCATTCAATAAACTGAATGCTGCAACGGTACCGGCTCAAACGCCGATACCTAGAAAAAACGTAATCATAGATGGTATGGCTAAGAGAACGATCTTTTTGTCTATGGATCTGATGGATGGGTTCTATCAAATCCTTATGCGTGAACGGCATTCCGTAGACAGTAGTGAGCACTCCTAGTGGGTTGCTCTGGAAATGGCTAGTGGTGCCACAGGGGCTTAATAACGCCCCTGCAACATACAACAGATGCGTAACGAATCTGTTGATACCGGTGCTAGAATTCGCACCGAGTTATTTTGACGATGTTGTCGTCCATAGCCGGGCCATGGACGGGAAGACGGACGTGGAGGTTCATAAAACTCACGTTCGTCAGGTTCTGACACTTGTGCGAAAGCATAAGTTGTACGCAAATCTCAAGAAGTGTATATTCGCTTCAAGCGTAATACCACTTCTTGAGTGCATCGACGGAAAACACGGCTTGCGCCCTGATACCGAAAATATCAAGGCTATTACCGACTGGCCAGTTTCAGTCGATGTCAAGGGACTTAAAAAGTTCCTTGGTTAAGCGGCGTATTTGCACAAGTACTCCATCTCTCTCGTCTCTAGAAAGGAAAACGAGAAATGGTAACGGAACGCTGATTGTCAGCGTTCGTTTGAAGGTATCAAGCAAAGCTTTGATGCAATCGCCTATGTTGGCGATTGCAGATCAAAACAGACCATTCCATGTGGTCTGTGATGCCAGCGATTTCGCAATCGGCTGCGCATTAATGCAATACGATACAGACGGCGGGGACGCGTCGTCCGTTACCAATCGCGTCAGCTGCAACCAGCTGAACGCAATTACCCAGCGCATGACAAGGAACTCCTTGCCATGAAATAATGCATTGGCTAAATTGAGGTCTTTCTCCGAGGAGATAGACCGTTCATCGTATATACGGACCATGCGTCATTACGCACGGCTGTAATTAAACCAAGAAGGATAGCCACCTCTCGCAAAGAATGGCGAGGTGGCTATCCTTCGTCGCGGAGTATAATTTCTCCGTAGAATATAAACCAGGACGACTTAATGTTGTCGCTGATGCATTATCACGCCGGCTCGTTTCGAGTCAGCGTTGCACAGCAACAGTGAAAATAATCCCACTGCTGCAACACTCACTACGAGTGTCCCGTCATCAACCTTGGTTGAAGACATAAAGAAAGCCTACACAGAAGATAAAGACCTTCTTTGTTTAATGGATCTAATGAATCCATCCGATAAATCTTTTAAAGATTAAACGGCTTTATATCGATCGTCATCCGATCGATACACAACGCGCAACGGCTTATTGTATTATACAGCCGTTGCCGGCGACACTCCACGTGTCGTCGTCCCAACTCACAATGATTTGCGCTTGCGCATCATGTATGAGTGTCACGATGCACCGACAAGTGGGCATCGTGGACGTGAGAAGACTTACCTCACAGTAAGTCGCGACTTTTACTGGCCCCGCCAGTATCAGTTCGTGCGCATGTACATTCGTGCTTGCGAGGTATGTCAACGGGTGAAGCCAATCCCTTCCCACCGTGCACCTCTCCAACCTCTCCCACTTCCGGCAGAGTGTTGGGAGTCCGTAAATATGGACTTCGTCTTCGAAATTCCCAAAGACGATCACAATAACAATGGAATCCTTGATTTTGTAGACATATTCTGCAAGATGGTACATCTTGCTGCAGTACTAAAGTCGATTACGGCTCCGGGCTGTGCCCGCACGGTATTCAAACTCCACGGTCTACCCCGTAAATTGGGCTCGGATAGGGATCCACGGTTCACGGCGGAGTTCTGGCAATCCGTGTTCCGATCTCTCGGAACACGGCTGACTATGTCAACATCTGATCACCCGGAAACGGATGGTCAAACAGAACGCGTAAATCGCGTCCTCGAAGAGATACTACGAGGTTACGTCCAATCGTATCCGTTGCATGCGTCTACAACGCATACATCGTTCTTTGTGAATGGCTTACGCCATCCTCGCATACCCACCAAATTAGAGGGATCCTCTAGTTCAATGGGGGGTGGACTCGCACGAGCAAAACCACTTCTGGCTCATGTTCATCACAAGTCGAAGTTAACAATGACGCGGGTTATGTCGATGTCGAAGAAATCGACATCGAAGATGAGAAAGATCTCATGGCAGTGCGCACAAGTGTACTGAAAAGACAAAACAAATGAGTCAGCAGAAGAATTTCTGCTATTTCGAGAATCAATATTCCGTTTCGTTCAGGATTCCATTGGTAACGCAGTGGACCGACAGAAACTGAATGCAGACAAACATGGAAGAGCAAATGTTCATTCATTTAAAACTAATGATCTAGTGCTACTCTTTCCGGTAAACCTACCTAAGCGTTTAGTCACTTATGTGGGTAGCAGTAAACTACTACCCAAGTTCATTGGGCCTTTCCGTGTACTGCATCGCAGAGGCAACGCGTACGCAATAGAACTGCCACGTATAATGCGAACGCATGCTACATTTTACGTTGGTCGGCTCCGCCCGTACCATCAGTACGCGGCTTCTTCCGAGGACGGATTGAAGATCCTTTTTAAGAATCCCTAAAAGATTCTTGTGATCGAGAACCAGATTCTCATGTTGAACCTTGAGTTTCTCATGCCGGTTCCGAGTTTCCTCGAAACTGCGATGAGCTGACGACAGCTCATCACAAAGAGCGGGATATTTTCGTTCGTACTCCAACATGGAGTACGCACTCTTCGAACGGTCTTCTAACCGCTCGATATGGTGAGTCTGCACCGTCTGCTCCAACGAGCGACGCTTGCCACGCTCGTGGTCAAGTCCCTTTCCAAATCATGGAGGAAGCGATCGATTTTGTCGATTTTTGACTCTAGATCCGTCACACGGTTCGGATCTAATTTTTCCTCCTCCACCACAACCATTGGTGGATTCCCACGGTGGTCGCAGTTTCCTTGTGAAACGTATATAAAACCACCGTGATGTGAAGGGGCAGCGAACGAGTGATCTCTTTAGCTGGCGCGGATATCCACCTTCACATGACAGCTGGGAGCCTCGTTCCCAGCTAGTTGCTGACGTTGAGGGCCTCGTCCGTCAGTATGACGAGACCCATCCGATGGTTCAGAAGGTCCATCGGAAAACACGCGCCCCTGGTGCTTGTAAATTGATTGCAAAACCTCAATCGTATCACGCATGTCAATAGAGATGCGAGCCCTTCCCCAGGGCGAAAAAAAGCGAATAGACATCTCCTTTTACTCTGTGCGAGTTGTCATCACAACACGGACAGGGATCACCCCACGCGAGGCATGGAAGCCCAGCCTCACGTGATAACCGATGCAATTTATAATTTGCACCGGTTGGAGTTCTATTCTCAAACTTAACGCGATTGCGTTAAGTTTTTGAAGCCAGGCCTCGCGTCCAATGTCTTTGACATTGCGAATGAACGCGCTCCAGGCTTGCATAAGCGAGATTTTATCTCGCTCATTGTTGCCACTATACCATCGATGCTTAAGAAAAGCATCGAGATAAAAATCTTCTTCGGAGCGAAAGTTCTTCGCGCTGGGTTCAAGGCCATGTAGCTTTGTCGCAATAAATAAAGGATATTTGTTGTGAGGAGTAGTTTCTTCAGACAAGCTATTGATTAGACGTTCTGGCAAAATCCACAGCTTCTTTCAGGGGCGAGACGAGATATTTTATTGTTTTCACATGCCCACTGAAGCAGGGGTACCCACAAGAGGGGAACTTTTATCACGATGGCTAATGCAATCGTCATCACCTTGCACAGAAATAGGTGCAGATGACCGTACGGAAGACTGAACAGGCGATGAGGTATCATCCCCATCGTCCGAACCAAACAGACTATAGACTCGTCTATCAGAATGAGCCCTCTCATTCGAAGGCTCATAGTCAGCCGCCTGACGTCTATCACGCGACTGTTCTATTCTCCCCGAGTCGGCCATTTCATCCGACTCGCATTTGTAGTCGACCTCCAAAGAGGGGTCGAATTCACGTGGTGTATCCGCGAGAAAAAGATACTACGGCAGACGGAACGTCTGCCGCAAGAGATAACAGTGCGTCACCCGCGGCTGTGGGCCGCAGCCGAAGGCTCCGCACTACCAGCAGCCCGCATGGATTTATTCTTCATGCGATGGAATTTAAATTGATGGTTCTGACCAATCAACATCATTTTAAAATTAAGTGGTAGTGGTCACAAGTGACCACTCCATCCAATGACAGTCAGAGTGATTGTCTTTTAAGGGAGGGGTGATGTAACGGGGTGTATCGCTACATAAAATTAACACTTAAAGGTTGTTAATTGATATATTATCGAAAAGGTAGATAATATTTGGAGAATATTACTTTTTCTAGTAATGCTCGGAAATCTTATCCATAAATAGGTAAAAGCCGTTTTATCTATTTATCCCGCAGACTAATCAGCTGTAAACGTAAACAAAGAGAGATAGATCGATAAGATTTCAATTGCATGTCTAGTAATAGTTTATAATTAAGTAAGCATCAACAGGTAAAAAGAAGAAGAAACTTAATTATATCAATACAGTTTTCATTTAACCGTCTTTAAGGTAGTTGTCTTAAAGAGAAGTCTTCCTCTGCACGTACTAGTGTACGTGAAGTGACGTAAGGCACCACTCGCAACTGAAGCAGTGCGAAGTGGACTTGTACTGAAGCAGTACAAGTCGTAGTGCCCCGTTACAGTGATGATACACGAAGCGAGGTGTCTTGTTTCTGAACGTAATCATGCATCGACAGCTTGTCTTGTCAAATGGAGAAGAAGTTTGAACGCAAGCGAGACTCGTCTTGTTGAGGAGGTCGACTTATCATTAGCTAATATTTTTTGGTCTATACTTTAATAATATAGACCGACAACATATGACTCGCAGTATCCGTTAATCGGATACTGCATGTTACCTCCTGATGTAATTATGTATAACACCTTAAATACTTTTGTATTGAGTAACAATCATGAACTTTTCAAAAATTCGAATACAAAAGGAATTTAATTTTTGCAATTTAATACCTTCAAAATAATTGTATTTTTCGCCATTATCGTTTATTTCTTGTAGCCATTCCATGAACAAATTTATTTGCTAGCATCATGACGGCGCGCTTAAGTGGTGGAGCAAAGTGCCAGGTTCGCGTCGCTGGTGAAGTGAATCGCATGATTCAAAAAGATGTGGGCGAACTTTACGATCAGCTGGAAATTGTGCGTGCGGAGATGCATTTCCCATCCTTTGCACCCATCAACGTGCCCATGGTGCTGGTGCTGGGCAATCATTCGTCGGGAAAGAGCACTTTCATCAATTACATGCTGGGCCAGAATGTGCAGAAGACTGGACGCGCACCCACAGATTGTACCTTCACGGTGCTAGTAGGTGGTGCACGAGAAGAGCGACTCGATGGCGCGGCGCTTGTCAGACACGCGCAATTCGGCTTTAATGACGTGGAGCGCCTTTTCGGCCACGAGTTTGTGTCACAGATCGAACTCAAAGTGGTGGCTGGTAGCGAGCTGTTGGACAAAAGTGGACTTATGATTGTAGACTCACCAGGTATGATTGATCCGCCCGGCACGTCGCTGGACCGCACGGACGAGGACCGGGGCTATGACTTTAAACGGGTTGTTCATTGGTTTGCGGACCGGGCAGACGTAATTCTGGTCATGTTTGACCCGGACAAGCCGGGAACGACGTTCGAGACACTGGACGTGCTCACTAAGTCTTTGCAGGGAATGACAAGCAAAGTGTTGCTGATTCTTAACAAAGTGGACGACTTTGAAACTGTTCACGACTTTGGGCGTGCATACGGAGCGCTGTGCTGGAATCTCAGCAAGGTTATCCGACGCAAAGATTTGCCAACCATATACACCATGTACGTTCCACAAGAAAAGCGAATCGCTCCGTCCACCTCAGTTATTGAACAAATTCCGCTCAATGTGTCAAACATGCTAGCGCATGAGTTTGACGGAATTCGTGGCGAAGTGATTCGTGAAGTGGAGCGAGCACCTGATCGTGCAACGGATAATATTTTAAATCTACTTAAGGCCACCACAGTAAGGCTCAAAATGCACATGACGCTGATTGAAGCATGCAAGAAGGAGTATCTGGACCTGTGCACGTTCTGGAGGCGTGCGCAGATTGCGAGTATTGCGGCGGGTATAGGCTTCACGACGTTTTATCTAATCCGAACAGTAGGCTACCGAGCCCCTGTGATACCTTTAACCACTGGCACGATGGCGCTGTCGGGATTACCATCTTCTCCATCCTCTCAATCGCAACTATCAGGTGCGATCTCCGTTCAATTGTCTGGTGCCCGCACATCTGCTTGGGAAATGAACTGGTTTAAGCAAGTGTCGCGCTCACAGTCGCTGTTCAAGTTGAGCACATTTCTGAAAGTTGTATTACTGTCATGTGCCTCAAATTTTGCACTGTGGAAGGCATCAATACTTAACATTGAATACAAGCGCAAGAGTGTGCTGCATTGGTTGCCACTCACCTTTAACCAGGTGTACGGACCATTTTTATGCAAATCTGATCGGGCACACGATGACATTATGACGCAGTGGGATGTTGTACAGCCTGGCCTGAAGTTCGCTTTATCATCGACGTCAATTAAAAACTTTCCGACTATCAACACGACGAACAAGACATTTTTGGAGGATGTGCTAA
>NW_027152186.1:11299-18612 GCF_004359215.1 Bremia lactucae
CCCTCCATTCCTTCATGAAGGCTGTCCATTCTTTGTATTTTAGAAAATATGCTTCGCATTTCTTAACAATTCTTTTCTTGTAATATGCCATACACGAGATAATGTGAAAAGTTTGGTCGTGTCCTTGAATACCTAAAATTAGTACCAGCTCGTGGTCAACAACAAAACCTTTCGGAGGAACATAGTTCCTAAAGTTGATCAAAAGAAGTTTATTGCTGAGAAGAATTCCGTTCGTTACCATATATTCTTATTTATATTATAACAAGTAGACCAAGCCGATCGCGGTAAGAACCTCCCCGATCGCGGTAAGAACCTCCCCGATCGCATTTAAATATACCGTATAGTGTCCATTACGCTGCTTGTAGGATGATTTTGTCACTATCCTATAGCCTTTGGTGGCAGCAATGCCTTTTTGTAGGCGGACGCTACTATAGTAGCCACGCTCTACTTAAGCACACATCTTCAAGCACTGTGAGGAAGCAGTTTAATCGTCTTCTCTCACGCGCATGAGGTAGTTGGTGGGAGCCTAAGCGACCTCACTCAACTTACGATGTACCTTAGGACAAGTTTCGTCACGGAAGCGGTAATCCGGCTTAACGACTAAAGCCCGTTACACTTTTCTTTGACTTCGCGAGAGCTATATTTGATTTTTGCAAGTCCTATGGTGGCTGCAGCAATGTGTTCTAAGCATTGACGTCAGATTCCTCCGGGTAATTGTAATCCATTATTTGCTTAAAAGCTGAATGTATTGCGCAGCTCGTTGGATTTGCTGGTTGGTAAAGAGGAAAGCAAGGAATTGGGAAGGGAATTACTGTTTTAATATCTAGGGATAAAGAAACGATGTAATATACCGATTAGCCAATCAGAGCTGTTTTGTCTGTGGTAATAGTCGTAATGTCTGTAGCAATCGTCAAAATGTCTGTGGAAACACTCGCAACCAATAGAATATTTCGTTATCGATTTAGCAGTCAAATTGACCACACAAATTGTATTTTTCTTAGGCCGCCGCTATGTTCACATGCATTAATACTACGGCCACAGACAAACTATTACGGTTACAGACAATTAAACTAACCAATCACAGCTCAAAGGGCGCTAGAGCACGTTATGGTCAGCCGGAAATGTGCGTTAGGATATAATTTCCTGCATCAATGTTTTCTGGAAGCGACATTTGACGTGTGGAATCCACAACAGAAATGCCTTACAGACGAGAAGAACCCTACGTCTAAAGAAATAACCAGGTAGTGTAATGGGGCACACATCAGTTGGAGAACCGTTGTTGTGTTACATTTAATTTATGGGTAAAATACTCTTTATCTAATTTTAAATAGTTGGTTACTTAAATCCCATTTATTATGGGTAACAAATGTGGTCGCCGCCAGATATAAATCTGGCGGCCAAAATCATCTTTTAAGTAGCTAGGGTAAAGTTTCTAGATTTAAATAATTAAATAAAGCGCAGTTCCCCTTTTAATCTTAAAGCGTTAAGTGCCTTTCTAAGGCTTGCGCATTGATCTGTAAGAGATAGAAGCCTTTGTAAGGTATATCATCTTGGGCACTAGTTGCCACTTGGTTCTACGAGCCCCTGAATCCCTTGAACTAGGATTCCTTAAGCTTTAATAGCTTGTACGACTCCCGGAGTTATTAAACCCATTGGTTTGATAGAACTAAGTGACTTTCTGAGTCTGAAAGTCTTCCTCTGACTTTAAGAGCGAGGTAGCTCCGCTACACCTGGTAGCACTCGTAGTCAATCTACTCCTGAGTCTTTACAAGACTAATTTCTCACGAAAATGGAAGAGGTTCCAGAATTTTTAGAAGCGCAACGCGCCGCTTATGACAAGCTCAAAACCTTATTCGGGCTTGAGCACTTGGAATTCATTTATCTTCCAGGAGGGCGTTGCCTGGACGGAATTGTTCCGTTCTCATCCGGCTACGTTCGAAGAGGCAATTGTCATAGCGCTACGCGCCGAGTTTGACTTTAAGTCTGCTCGGGTTAGCACGCCTGTCTACCGAACAAGCTCTTCGAGCAAATGGGTTCCGTCTAATAGAGCGGAACCTATGGATTAAAGCCTCGTTGAGGAAGGAGAAGAGGCTCTTCAAGCTGTGGAACAGCATAAGACCATCCGTAGATGTTATATGTGCGGAAGCACGAAACATTTACGCCCTGCCTGCCCTCTTCGAAATTCGCGTAAAGCTCGAAAGAGCTCCAAATCCGACCTATACCAGAGATCTGGTACGGTGCGGGAAAACGTCGATACCAAGTAGGTGCGAAGCGCCCTACTGGGGAAGACCTAGGCTCTGTCGAACCTCTAGGAGGTGAGAATAAACAGAACCTAGCCCTAATTAGCTCGGTGATCAATCGCACGGGGCGAGAGTACAAGCCTGGCTTGCTAGTCACTCGAGCGACTGCAAAGGGCTTTGATAAGCCGTGGTCAATTTTAATTGACTGGAGCGTCTTGAAATTATGCTCGACGCCTTTCCTTTGAAGGAAGTCAACAATGCGTTGAGGCGCTTAGAGCGCATGAAGGTGATACAATCACTGTTCGCTTAGCGACTGGGACTCGTGTCACTGCTCCCAAAGTTCCATTGAACTTAGGTATAGAGTTTCTGGACTTTGACATTATGGAACCCTGTCTCGTCCTTGATTGGATTCGAGATATGATCTCATCATTGGTATGGCCTGGTTAATACACCATGAGCCATGGATCGATTAAAGGTCTAAGACCTTAAACGCCACGCGCAATGTTCCTAGCAAAGTTTTGGAAAGTCATGAACTCACCTTTGCTAGGCAACAAAAGCGCTATTGGCGAGGATCATTGAATGAGTCTGTCAGTGTTTTAGACATTGCCATGTCTGAGTTAATAAACTATAATGTTAAAAACATTAATTCTGAGCACGACTCAGCAGAAATAAGTAGAACGGCACGTGCTCCGTCGAGTGAAACTCGTTATAATAACGATTCACTAAATGCTGAAAGCATTGTTGGATGGTCGGGCGAGGTGGCATCATACTGAGTGTTAATAGTAACATTATTGGCGGTTCGCCAGGGCATTTTGGGTCAAACCCACCTAATGCACGTGAAGCGACACGTAAACGTTTGCTGGATAAGGAAGTTGAGTTACCTAGCTCCTTGTCGGATGTCAAATTAGACACCATGTCTTGTATAGAACCAATACAGGCTGGAAAACCCGGGGACGTGGATGTCCCGGCCTCTAAGAGGCGTATTGTCTCCCCTTCAAGACAGGATGGACACGACGCGTGTATACCCTCACAAAGTGATACGAGTGAGCAAGTACATACGCTTGTAAATGGCGTGACCGATAACATTGAGGGGGGAGTTAGCGTTGCGGCAATCCCTTTGTCACATGCTCTTTTAGAGCTAGAAGAAATTTCTATTGATGAGTGCGGCCGAGCCTTAAAGGCTGGCGACTTATCTGAGATGGTGGTCATCCGACCAACAACTAAGTAGACTCATCGTCACTTCTAGACGAAGCTGTCCTGGATGACACAAAAGCTGTACCTTGTGCGCGGAATGGGTCATCGATCCTTAAAGATCCTACGGATCCTTTTTATTCCTTGATTAAGGAATTCCAAGATGTGGTATGTAATATTCCACCATCTGTTTTACCTCCGGATAGAGGTGTTCGGAATGAATTGACATAGTTCCGGGGACCAAATACTGTGTCACAAGACAATGGCCTTTACCAAAGGAGCAGTGTGACGTCATTGACGATTTCTCCGTGCTAAGCACGAGGCTGGAATGGTACGAGAGAGCAAATCTCCTCATTCGACACTAACATTTTGTGTCAAAAAACCAAATTGTAAATGGCGCATCGTACATGCTTATAATGAGCTTAATGCTGTCACTATACCAGCACCAACCCCCATTCCTTGAAATGATGTTCTTCAGAATAATATGGTGGGATGTACAATGTACAGTGCATTGGACTTAGTCGATGCTTACTACCAATTGCTCATGCGAGCTAGCGATATCCCGCTTACAGCGATTAGCACCCCAAGCGGCATGTTATGGGAGTGGCTAGTTATGCCACAAGGGCGCCCCGGCAACATTTAATCGTCTAGTGACGCAACTGTTTCGGCCTCATCGAGGTTATGCACAGACTTATTTCGATGGCATTTTTGTCCATAGTCGTGCGGAGCAGGGTCGGTCGGATATGGAAAACCATTTAGACCATTTACGAGCAGTGCTCGAGTGCATGCGCACAAACAAATTGTATGCCAATGCATCTAAATGCAGTTTTGGCGCTGACGAAATTCCTTTTTTAGGATGCTTTATTGAAGCGAGGCCTTCGAGCAGATCCTGCTAAGGTAAAATCCATTGTAGATTGGCCGATTTCTAAAAACCAAAAGGATTTGCGTAAGTGGTTGGGTCTCGCCAATTATTTACACAAATATAGCGGTAGATTACGCTGATATGGCAAGGCCATTATCTAATCTCCTTAAAAAGGATACAGAATGGTGCTGGACTAGCACCGAAAATAGTGCTTTTCGAGCAGTTAAGGATAGTTTTATCCATGCCTCGATTCTGGCACTGCCAAACCCATCAGTCGGTAATCACTGATATATTCCATAGAGCGCCAGATTCTGCCATTATAGGCTGGAAATTTTTATCGAATCATCAATAAGTAATTGTATTGAAGCATAATACTTTAGAGGAAACTTATCTTTCGCACAAATTGGCCTTTCAGTGTCGTCTGTGACGCATCAGATTTTGCCTTTGGCAGTGCTCTGTTACAAACAGATGTTGACGGGCACGAACGTGTTATTGCATTCGAGTCTAGACAGCTTAAAGCTGCGGAAAAGAACTACCCAGTTCATGACAAAGCGTTACTTGCTATGAAGTATGCTCTCGTCATATTCAAAGTTCATCTGCTCGGCTCTAAGCCGTTTGCGATATATACAGATCACGCGTCATTACGCACGCGACTAAGTCGCCTCATCTCTCACAGAGAATGGCCCGATGGCTATCCTTTCTTGCGAAATACAACTTCGAGGTGAAGTGTAAGCCCGGCATGCAGAATGCTTTGGCCGATGCGTTATCACGCAGGACGGATTATGAGCTTTCTCATTTAACGACTATCTTGTCGCCTATTCCTGAATTAATCCGTTCGGCTTACGCCAAGGATGAGCAGTGTAGCTCTGCTACGAGCTTTAAGGAACTCGGATTCAGGTATTATTCAATTGCGGGCACGTTTGCGTGCAAGTCTACATCGATTTTCTATCGATAACAACCTGTTGCTTTATTGCACAGACATCGCGGACCCTCCGCGTGTCGTTGTTCCTCTATAAGCCAGAGTTACTGGTGGCTTAAACTTTATAAATGGGTCAGCACATATGTTCGCACATGCGAAAGGTGCCAACGGGTTAACTCATCGGCACATGGTGCTGCGCCACTGGCGAGTCTTCCCGTCCCCATAGATTGCTGCAAGTCCATTAGTATGGATTTTGTTTTTGGGCTACCGAAACATTCAGCCAGTAACTCCGGTATAGTGGTTTTTGTTGACCGTTTGAGCAAAATGGCTCACTTAGCTAGCCAAGAGAACGAAAAGAACAAGCAGATGCCAAAGGCAGAAGCTGTATTAATTCTTATATGGTCGGAGACCGAGTTTTACTAAACGCTAAAAATCTACCTACCAACTTGGTTTCCGCGGTCTTCAAGACCAAATTGCGCCCGCGCTTTATTGGTCCATTTACGGTCGTGGCCAAGAAGGGCCTAGCTTATACGCTAAACCTTCCCAGCAAGCTGCGTACACACCCAGTGTTTTACGCTGGCTCGCTTAAGCCATACCGGGATCCTTCCCACGTGGACTTGAAGGCGCTTGCGCCGAGACAGGCGGTCGTGCCGCAGATTGTTGCATCCTCACCAGGATATCCAACTGGCCCTCTAAACGAGGCTGCTGACGCGCCAGCGTCGAAAGACGGTCCCGTACCACCTCAAAAGATCTCTCAACCCGAGCAAGGACCTCACGAAGAAGTTGCACCTCGTGCCGTAGAGCATCAAATTGCTTCCGTCGAGATTTCGATCCCCTCCCGCGCTGCTTGATGCGCGGGGGAACCTTCAGTTTTATGTGGAGAAACTTTTAAAGCGACGTCGTCGTGAGGGTAAATACCAGTATCTGGTAAGTGGTTAGGGTACCCCTCTTCTGAAACCTTGGGAGTTCGAGGTACCTCTTCGGCAAGATTGCCCGTACGCCGTTGATGTTTTTGAGCGCCAAGCTCAGCGTCAACTCGCGTCAAACGACTCTTCCCACCTAAACGTGGGATTAGGTGGATCTAAAGCCTCAGTGCGGCTTCGATCCTTGGTTGTACGGTCAACCGAAGCACTGAAATATCGGCAAGGCCTTTCTTCGTTTTGTGGCATAAATGCCAAATGTAACTGGCCTTTGGCCTTAAGCTTAGCGAAGTCGAAGCAAAGCTTCTGTTTCAAACGAAAATCACCTTTATCCGCAGACTCTCTGATATTCCAGATATGACGAATTTTGCGGGCCCGGTGAACCCAGTTCTCAAATGAGACTTCGTTTTTAGTCCTTGTATCATTTGGAAACAAAACGATCGGAATTTTCCTCATGGAGGTCACCGAAGCCCCACGAGCTTGATCACGTAAACGCGTCAGATACTGGCTTCGCGTCATTACCTTTGGCGTAAGGTATTGCTCATGAAGAGCGTCCTAGGCAGCGATCTCCTCCGGCGTTCTCGCCGGGTCACCAGAGATCCAGATGGCCAAGCGATGACCCGCTATCTCTTTGAGACGCTCGTTTGCAGTAAGCGGAGTGAATCTATATTCACTATGAGCTTTAGCTTTCGCTATCTCGGCAGCTCGACGACGAGCTTTTTCCTCTATGAGGATTGTTTGCTCTTGCTCTTCATCGAGTGGATTCGTAATGATGTTGGACTCAGGGTCCCGTGTCCTGCTCAATGCGGTTAAGACATCAGCGGCACCACGTTCTGGGAACGGATTCGGGCCCCGCCGACGTTCATCTGGAGGAGAAGGCGTAAGAGAACGCCGCTCTTTTTCCTCCTCCTCTGATTGAGAGTGACTTTAAAGTCCACAATTCCCTCATCGTCGAGGAAGGTGCTCAGAGTCTGTGTCTCACGCTTGATTGTCATTAGACAAAGGAATGAAAAAAACACAACCGAACGGTTAGCTGTATAGGTTCCAACCTCAAAGAGGAAATGAAGCGAATGTTGTCACTCGGTGTCAACAGTCTGATGGGGGAGGGCGTAATGGGGCACATATCGGTTGGAGAACCGTTGTTGTGGTACATTTACTTTATGGGTAAAATACCCTTTTTT
>NW_027152187.1:0-8270 GCF_004359215.1 Bremia lactucae
TTATTGGATGCGATATCCTTCTAACGAAAATGACAATGCGCGTAGCAATAGGCGCATCTATATCAGTATAGAAACGTATAGTTGGCATCCAATACACGCTAAAGAGTGAAAGTACGATGATGATTTCGTCGTACTTGATTTGGATGACAAATTTGATGTCATCCTTGGATTGGTATGGCTAAGAAAGTACGAGCCATGTTCAAACTGGCAGCATCAAGCCGTGACGATGTCTGTCTCTTGTTCATTTAATGGCCAACTGGTGAACGTCTTGGAGCGTCCACAAGCGTGGGGATGTCCTAAGAAAGAGCGCGATGGTCTCACTTGTAGTTCGGTCTTTAGCATGACGTCGCTAAGCCGAGGAACTTTCAAAGTCCCTTTATATCGACTGACACAGGCCAATCCGTTATTGCCTTGATCTTTTCCAGGTCAGGGCGTACACTGTGTTTACCCACGATGCACCAAAGAAGGGGTATTTTGCTTGTAGCGAAGATACACTTCTTGAGATTTGCATACAACTTGTGCTTACGCATAGTGTAAGAACCTTTCGGGTGTGAATACGACGTACTTTAACCTTTGATTTAACATTCATGGCTCTGCTATGAGCGAAGACGTCATCAGAAATTACTCGGGGCGAAATCTCGCACCGATCTTAGCAGATTGGTGTCAGATCTGTTGAATGTCGCAGGGGCATTACTAAGCCCTGTGGCATGACTTGCCACTCACATAGCATACCGCTTGGGTGATTACTACTATAAACGAGCTATCGTGCTCACGCATAAGAGTCTGATAGAATCCATCCATCAGTTCCATTGACGAAAAGATAGAACACTTTGACATACCGTCAATGATTACGTCTGTTCATGGTATAGGCGTTTGAGCCGGTACCGTTGCAGCGTTCAATTTATTGAATGCATGCACAATCCGCCATCCTCCTGTTGCTCTCCGCACACAGAAGGTCGTACAGCTATGTGGGGAAATTGACTCCCTAACATGACCCGCTGCTAAGCGATCGACAAAAAATGTGTCGATCGCTAATACTTGTTCACGAGGCAATGGCCATTGCTTCATGACACAGTTTTTCGAACCTGGTATCAGGTTGATTTCGTGTCGAGTGCCTTTATCCTTAGGCAACTCGTACGGTACTGATTTAAAATAGACATTTTTTAATTCCTTTTAATCGTTGTATAAAGGGTTTGTCTTCAAAGACTCTCAGTATTGGGACGTAAAACGTTCCATCAGAGTCATCTAATCTAGGACGCTTTCGTACATCGATGAGCTGCTGAGAATCCGCTCGTTCTCAGGAGATACTATTGCTGACCGGATACAGACCACATACTTGTCATCTGTGGCAAGTACGTAGATCTGCTTGACTTTACCACTAGGTAGACCACAAAGGACCGTTTTGGTTCAAGCGTTAGCAATTTAGTTATCTCCGAAATTATATTCGGAGGCGCTATAAAATCAGTGCAGAAGCGCCTACACTTGATACGTTTTTTACTTAGACATTAAATGTCTCAGTTTCCTCGATGAAATTTATTTCCAAAGGTACCTTTGAGCCTTTGACCACAGGTTTCTGATAACTTATTTCAGCAGATCCATTGGGACTTGTTCCCTCAAGTTTTTTTTGGGGAGTATTCTCCCCAACTGTCGCAAGCTGTGGTTGCGCTACCACATCGAGGTTCTCTACGATCAAATCTCAGTCGATAAAAGACTTTTGCTCTGTCTCTTATAAGTAGACGTCTGATATTTCTTGGGTATTGCTTAAAATAAATATTCCAGTTTCCACATTTTAAACAAGCATTTTTGTTTCGTAACACTCAACTTATTTAAGTAGTCGAACTTCGACGCTGCCTGTAATTGAGCTCAGCCGTCGGGGTCTAACTCCACAGCGTGTTGGGGTATTTACACTGAGGTCTTGTGCAGTCGTACCTGCACAAGTACTCACGCAATTATGCCGAAAAAAAATGACAATACATATTTCTTTTTGTTGAAGAAAAATGTAAGGTGGTCATGGAAAGCTGATTGTCAGTGTTCCTTTGAGGGTATCAAGCAAAGCTTGTTGCAATCGCCAATCCTGCCGATTGCGGACCAAGACCGACCATTTCATGTGGTCTCTGACGCAGCGATTTTGCAATCATCTGTGCGTTTATGCAATATGACGCAGACGGCGCATAGCGCGTCGTCCGTTTTCAATCGGGTTGGCTCCAACTAGCTGAGCGCAACTATCCAGTGCATGACAAGGAACGCTTCGCCATGAAATACGCACTGGCTAAATTAAGGGTTATTTTTTGGAGGATATAGACCGTACGGACCATGCGCCTTTACGCACGCCGTAAACAACCCACACCTCTCGCAAAGAATGGCGATAGAAGTGTCTTTCTTTGCGGAGTATAAATTCTCCGTGGAGTATAAGCCAGGACGACTTAATGTCGTCGCTGATGCCCTTTCGCGCCGGCCATATTTCGAGCCGGTTGCGCAATTCATCAGTGAGCACAAGGCCACTGGTTGATAAATAGCCTTAAAAATACATCCCAACAATCCTTAGAAGGATTGCCGAAATTGTATCGATCCTCATCAGATTAATGTACAACATGCAATGGTTTATTGTGCTACACAGCCATTGCTGGCGACACACCTCGTGTCGTCATCCCTACCCATACTGATTTGCGTTAAGGCATCATGTATTAGTGCCATGATGTACCAATAAGTGGTCGTCGTGGACGTGAGAAGGCATATCTCACGATAAGTCGTGACTTCTGCTAGCCACGCCAGTATGAGTTCGTCCGCCAGTACATACGTGCTTGCGAAGATTGTCAACGGTTAAAGCCCAGTGCTTTATCGTGCTTCATAGCAATCTCTTTCTCTTTTGGCAGAGTGTTGGCAGTTCGTACCTATGGACTTCGTCTTCGGATTTCTTCTCGAAGACGATCACAGGAGTAATGGTATTTTTGTATTTGTTGATCGTTTCAGCAAGATGGTATATCTTCCTGCAGTCCCGGAGTCGTTCACAAGTAAAGGCTGTGGTCGTGTCTTTATGGACACGATATTTCGATTCCATAAGTTAACCCCATGAGCTGATATAGATTCTCAAGGGATCACGAGGTGACAGCTCAGATCAAGACCCAGATTTACGGTGGAGTTCTGGCAATCTGTATTCAAATCAGTTTGAACACAGCTGAAAATGTTAACTTCTGACCATCCTGAAGCAGATCGTCCGACAGAACTTGCGAATCGTATCCTCGAAGAGATACTTCGCGGATACGTCAACTCTTTTACGAGTTGAAGCAAGTTCTTGCCGATCGTAGAATTTGCCATCTACAATTCAGTGCAGCCTCTACAAAGCATACACCGTTTTACGTGAACGGCTTCCGCCACCCACATATACTTACCCTGCTTGAGAGTAACTCTTATTTAAAGGGGGGCTCGCTCGAGCAAAGAACCTTCTAGCTCTTGCTCATCACGCATTAGCCCTAAGGTGAATGCGAATGATACCAATGTTGAGCTAATTAACATTGAAGTGGACAAAATCTGTGATAACAATAATGCTATTACTGACTAAGACAACGATGCCGAAAGACTCCCCATCGAAAACAATACTATTAATGAGGGCGATAATACTTTCAATAACGAAGAGATTATCATCTCCGCAGTGCGAACCGGTCGCACTGAAAACAAAATAAAATTGAGCCAGCAGTTGGTTTCCTGTTGGCTAGAGAAGTAGTGGTCCGTTTCGTGCAGGATTACATCGCTGATGCGGTGGACCGACAGAAACGGAACTCTGACACAAATGGAAGAGCAAACAAGCTTTCATTGATAATTAATGACCTAGTCCAACTATCTACAGTAATTCTACCAAAGCACGCAGTGATGAATGTGGGCAGTGATAAATTACTGTCCAAATATTTTTAGCCCGCTTCGTATACTACATCGCCAAGGGAATGCATACACGATCGAGGCGCCTCGTAGTATGTGTACGAATCCTACGTTTTATATTGGTCGTCTCCGCCCATACTATGAACACGAGGCTTCTTACGATTCCGGATTTCACCGGAACGGCCAAGGGTATCCGCCAAAGCCTGATGGTCCCGACCCAAAGTCTTATGGTCTCGGAACAAAGTCTGATTCTGACTCACCAAACAATCAACTCTTTCCTCCAAAGAAACGATCTTCTGACAAGCTGTCACCAGCTCATTTTCAGGGAACTGATGTGTCCTTTCGTTCGCCAGTTGATCTTTTGCAACCTGCGCACAATTTCTCAACTGGTCAAGAGAAACATTATCAACCGTCACTGCTAACTCGCGGCAACTGGATCGCTCGTGATAAAGGTTACCCCTTAGATGATAAAGGAAGTGATCAAAATCTCAATGTTGATTCGGGCTCGTTAAACGAGGCGAACCCGATTTCCCCTCCTTCATATCCATTTCGGATTCCGATGGTGAGTAGCGTAGAGCTTCCTAAACCACCGTGAGGCAAAAGGCGCTTTGAACGATTTATCTGGTTCGTTGACGAGGGTATCCTCTCTCGTATGATAGTTGAGAGTCTCGTTCCCAGCTAATGCTGGACGTTCCTGGTCTCGTGCTGTAGTACGACGATATCTAGTCTCGTTGGCAGAAGGTCCATTGAAGAACGAGCGCTTTTCGCACTCAAAACAGGATTGGATGTTCTTAATCCCTTAACGGATCTAGTAAACGATAGTGGTTCTCCAATGAGGATTTTTAAGGGAAAATGCTTCCTTAGGGGCATGACCTGCACCCTTAAAACAGCATGGGCATAAGTCTACCCCACGAGAGGGAATGTATTCCTGCCTCTCTAGACAAACAGTGCAGCTTATAGCGTGCACCGACTACTGTCCGTTTGAGCATAACATCTAGTGATTACATTGCAGGTGATGGTGACAAGTCACCTGCAACACCAATTGTAGGTGACTGGTCCAAGTCAGCGTCAATTCCCGACTCAGCGGAGACTGTGAAGACCACCGGACCACCCGGGGCTGAATCCGTTAAGCCTTTGGGCTCTAATGTGACTACCAAAGAAGTGATGACGAGGTTGTTTCGTCGGACCGCTTTGGTGAGGAGTCATCTGATCATGAATCCATGGGCGATGATGATTTTGGTGACGTAAGTGTAGGTCACCAGGAATTAAGTGACCGTGGAGGCAGGAGTGCTAGTTTGCATCACCAGTAAAGAAATAGTTTAAGGATTTGCTACAAGGGCCAAGTTAGCTATAACATTAACATATGCCAATAGGAGACAGATCTCAACACGTTGCGGTTCACTCCTAAAAGAGGCCTTGGCTGCCCTCCAAGGGAAACTTAATTCGTTGGTCAGGCATATCATTTCCATTATTTGACTCATCCAGGCTTCACAGGCCTGTTGAGGATGAAACAGAATTCTTCATCGATGCCAGGGTGTCAACTCTTTGTTCCAAGCTTGGACAGCCTTTGTACAGAATGTAGAAAATGGAGGCTGTGAGGTCTGGCTTGACAAGCTGGATGTTTTCCGTGAGCGGTTCAAGCAGTCATCCCCAATGGGAATAGGAGCTGACGTATTTCCCACAGTAGACGCATTAGCGTCTACTGAAACATTCGCTTTACCAACAGCTACACTGATCTGTGCAGCTGCCAGCTTAGCAGCCTCACGGGCCACGCGTACAGACTTATTAGCCGCCATGTATATTTTGGTCAAAATAAATAGTGCAAATAAATCGGTATCTTGATTTAAACCAATAATGCAAATCACGAGAAAGACTTAATAGTCTTTCCTGTCACCATACATCAGTTACTATAGTGACTGTTGGTTAAGGGAAAGGTGATGTAACGGGGAGTCCTGTTTCATAAGTAATATTTCCTATAGGAGAAATAACAATTATTATTTCCTAATGGAGGAGTTAAAGAAGCATAAAATTATAATCGATTAATTTTGACTTTAATAGGTCCAATAATACCAAATTTGATAGTATTAATGCAATACGACATTAGCTTTATTGATTGGTTGATTTAAGCCTAAATAAATCCCGCCAATCGTTACAAGACACGATTGTGCGGTGCGCAAGGAGGCACAATTCTTAATTAGATATTAATATAATAAGATCAGTAGTTGATAGAAGATCGTTACGTAGGAAACTAAATATATTAATACAGATTTACTTTTTCTCTATCCCTTCACTGTACTCTTGTGTATGTGAAGTTTCGAGGCACCTCGCCCACAATGTAAGGTTAACTAGTGCTTATCAGTGCTAATGAAAGGTGCCCGTCAGAGGCTAGACGTGAGACAGCTGTATAATTCTCATGGAAAAAGCTGTGAATGCTTTTAATAAAGAAAAGAGGATACACCGGCACGTCGGCGAGTGTCGAACTAGACGCATTAATGACGGCAGACGCTTTAAAATTACCTAAAGAATAGTAAGTACAAAGTATTATCTTCAGCGCTCATCCAAAAATATTGAGCTTTATTGAAAAATGCAACATTCCGCAGCCGGTGACAAACATTTTACAAGCATAAAACACGGATTGTTTTTCGTCAAGGTGGTATGGAACACGGCAAGATGCAATGAGTTTTGAACGTGATTCCATATTAATTTTTGTTGTAATGCACGTGTCAGCCTCCAGCTATATCTTGTGACAGAAATTATATTTAAGTAATAGGGGTATGGCGTTTTACTTAAAAATCGTAGTGATCAGTTCAAGCATCGATATAATAATTTTATGAACAATCTTATATATATTAATTGTTTCATTCGACAATTGAACATTGGTAATAATAAAAAAGATCACGATTTATGTTTTGAAGTTCTCTACCAGAAATCCTAATAAGGATACAGACATATGTTTATTTTGACTGAAAACATAAAATTTTGTCCAGTTTTTACCTAAATTCTTACCTATTTTAAAATACAGATTCCTTCTGTAAATACAACAGCTGTTGCCGGTAGAATATATTTTGGCATAAGCTGTAGCGGAGCCACCTTGCTCCTTAAGTCAGAGGAATTAATAGGTTCAACAACTCAGTGAGTTGCACAAACTCGTAGAGCTTAGAGAATTTAGCTTTACCGTCGCCAAGTTCATACAACATGAACTTGACGAGATGAAGGAAAAAGTTGCCTTGCTGAATCAGCAAGGCTCTTAACATGCAGAAATGTTGAGGTTACAACAGGTACAGACCTCTGTACCTGATATGACGCAAACGCGTCGTCCCAAAACTCTAAAGATTGACATCTCAAAATAAAGGGGAGTCGAAGAAGACTCCCTTTTAAGATGGTTTGTCGAATTAGACGATGCCATAAGGGTACGTCACATTATCGACGAGCAAATGCAAATCGCATTCGCTCAATCAAATCTGGCAGGTCGTGCCAAAACTTGGGCATTGGGCCTTAAGTTACGCGACCCATATGTTTTTGGGTCGCTAGAGGTTTTTAAAACCCGACTCAAACAGACGTTTGAGCCACCAAGGGCTGAGTTCAGAGCTCGTTCAGAGCTTCTGAAACTTAAGCAAGGCAAGCGTGATGTGCACGCATATGCCCAGCACATACGACTCTTAGCGAGTTGTATTACCAATAACCCAGTCCATGAACACACGTTGATTACGGTGTTCATGCAAGGTCTTACGGATGGTCCCGTAAAGACCCACCTGTTCCGCTTGGAACTGGATACGCTTGAAGAAGCAATATCCGTAGCGGAACAGGAGGACTTTAGCTTGAGACAGGCTCAAGCAAGTTCGTCATCATATCGTCCACCTAGACGACACGAACTAGGAGGTCCAGAACCCATGGACCTTTCCTATGTCGAAAGCGAGAAACCTCGCTTTTCGAATAATAAGCGATCGCAGAAATGCCATCGCTGCCAAAAATTGGGACATTACGCTCATGAGTGTAGTGCCCCACGTCCAGCACCAAAAGGTACTGAACGTAATTTTGGATCGTATGCCAAAAAGGGCAACGGTCGCGGATCCGACGTTGTTGCGAAATCGCAACAGCGAGGCGGACCGCCAAAAAATGGACGGGGTCAGTAGGGGCGCAACGCCCTACTGATCCAGCAACCTCAAGAGAATTTGCAAATCTCTTGACAAAAGTTGCTCCAGACACACAATCATTATGTGTCTCTGCACCTGGTGATGAGGTATCCCTCATCACCTTGAAGTTGAAAGTGACAAATGATTTGTCACTTAAAGCCCTAGTGGACTGCGGAGCGTCGAATAACTTTATTCGTCGCCAGTCACTAGAGGGTAGTAGGCTCAAATATATTGAGCGCGACATCCCTCCAACGAGGATGACGG
>NW_027152187.1:19874-21062 GCF_004359215.1 Bremia lactucae
GATACCTCATCACCAGGTGCAGAGACACATAATGATTGTGTGTCTGGAGCAACTTTTGTCAAGAGATTTGCAAATTCTCTTGAGGTTGCTGGATCAGTAGGGCGTTGCGCCCCTACTGACCCCGTCCATTTTTTGGCGGTCCGCCTCGCTGTTGCGATTTCGCAACAACGTCGGATCCGCGACCGTTGCCCTTTTTGGCATACGATCCAAAATTACGTTCAGTACCTTTTGGTGCTGGACGTGGGGCACTACACTCATGAGCGTAATGTCCCAATTTTTGGCAGCGATGGCATTTCTGCGATCGCTTATTATTCGAAAAGCGAGGTTTCTCGCTTTCGACATAGGAAAGGTCCATGGGTTCTGGACCTCCTAGTTCGTGTCGTCTAGGTGGACGATATGATGACGAACTTGCTTGAGCCTGTCTCAAGCTAAAGTCCTCCTGTTCCGCTACGGATATTGCTTCTTCAAGCGTATCCAGTTCCAAGCGGAACAGGTGGGTCTTTACGGGACCATCCGTAAGACCTTGCATGAACACCGTAATCAACGTGTGTTCATGGACTGGGTTATTGGTAATACAACTCGCTAAGAGTCGTATGTGCTGGGCATATGCGTGCACATCACGCTTGCCTTGCTTAAGTTTCAGAAGCTCTGAACGAGCTCTGAACTCAGCCCTTGGTGGCTCAAACGTCTGTTTGAGTCGGGTTTTAAAAACCTCTAGCGACCCAAAGACGTATGAGTCGCGCAACTTAAGGTCCAACGCTCAAGTTTTGGCACGACCTGCCAAATTTGATTGAGCGAATGCGATTTGCGTTTGCTCATCGAGGATGTGACGTGCCCATATGGCATCGTCCAACTCGACAAACCATCTTGAGAGGGAGTCTTCTTCGACTCCTTTATACTTAGAGATGTCAATCTTTAAAGTTTCGGGACGACGCGTTTGCGTCATCCCAGGTACAGGGGTCTGTACCTGTTGTAACCTCAACAGTTCCACCTGTTGAGAGCCTTGCTGATTCAGCAAGGCTACTTTCTCCTTCATCTCGTCAAGTTCATGTTGTATAAACTTGGCGATAGTTGAATGGAGGGCATCTCTGTCTAAGCTGGACAGTAATGCCAAGATTGCATCGTTTGCTACGGTCGAACTCATTCGTTCAACCGCACTCCTTTACATGTCACTTAAAAAGGAGTAGC
>NW_027152188.1:0-6133 GCF_004359215.1 Bremia lactucae
AAGATATTTGTAACGTGGCATCCTTTGAAACGGGCTTCAGTTGCCATAATATAACACAATCCCCGTTAAGTGCACTTGGTGTAACGGGGTGTATCGTTACATGAAATTAACACTTAAAGGTTGTTAGGATGGATGACGGCTTGTGTTACGGGGTGTATCGTTGCATGAAATTAACACTAATAGGTTGTTAATTAATATGTAAATAATAGTTGGAGGAAATTACTTTATATAGTAATTTCCTGAATTCTTATCCATAAATAGGTATAGACCATTATGTCTATTTATTCCGCAGACTAATCAGCTGTAGAAGTAATCAAAGAGAGTTACGAGATAAGATAGATAAGAATTCATTTACATGTTTAGTATTAGTTTATAGTTAAGACAACATTTACAAAGATATATTAACAAGACACTTAACTATATTAATACAGTTTTTATTTAACCCTCTTAAGTTAACTTGTCTTACGAGAAGTCTTCCTCTATACGTACAGTGTATTTCACCTAACGAGAGGCACCACTCACATCTGAAGCAGTGTGAAGTGGACTTGTACTGAAACAGTACAAGTCGCAGTGCCCCGTTACAGTCATCGTGGACGTAAGAAAACTTATATCTTGATAAGTCGCGACTTCAACTGGCCACGCCAGTATGAGTTTGTCCGCAAGTACATACGTTCTTGCGAAGTTGTCAACAGGTAAAGTCCAGTGCTTCATACCGTACTCCGTTACAAACCCTCCGCCTGTTCCGGCAGAGAGCTTGTAGTCCGTATCTAAGGACTTTGTCTTCAAATTTCCCGAATACACCTACAAGAATAATGGTATTCTTGTTTTTGTTGACCGTTTTAGCAAGATGGTACATCTTGTCGCAGTCGCGGAGTCGATCACAGCCGAAGGCTATGCTCGTGTCTATGTTGACACGATATTTCGACTCCATGGAGTACCCCGTGAGTTAGTCTCGGATATAACCCTTGATACACGGCGGAATTTTGGCGAAATGTGCTCAAATCACTTGGAACACAGTTGAAAACGTCAACTTTGGATCATCATGGATAAATGGTCAGACGGACCGTGGAAACCGTATCCGCGAAGAGATACTTCGAGGATACGTCCACTCTTTCACGAGTTGGTGCGAGTTCTTGCCGATTGTAAATTCGCCATCAACAGTTCAGTGCATGCTTCTCCAAAGCATACGCTATTTCACGTGAACGGCTTACCCCATCCCCGAATACCCACCTTGTTTGAGATTGACTCTTATTCAAGGATTCCAAATCACCCCGGAACGGTCTAACGCGTCTGCTAAAGCTTGGTTGTGAAAGAATGATAGTCTCGGGACAGAGTCTGGTTCTCATGAACCAGACGTTCCACTCTTTCAGGAGATCTGACGAGCTGTCACCAGCTCGTTTTGAAGGCCTTGATCTGTTTTTTTTGTTTGCCAATGAATCAGTTGCAACTTGCGCACAACTTTTTTTTCAATTGGTCACGAGATACACTATCAACCGTCATCGCTAACTTGTGGCGACGTGATAGATCGTGATCAATGTCTTTCCTCAAATAGTGAAGGGTCTGATCCAAATCACGATGTTTATTCGAGCTCGTCATACGAGACGAACCCGACTTTTCTTCCCCCTCCACATCCATTGACGGATTCGAGTGGTGAGAATCGTTTTCTTGTTGAACCTCTTTCAAACCACCGTGAGGTAAAGGAAGTTCGAACGAGTTAATACATTCGTTAAAGAAGGTATCCACTCTCGCATGATAGCTGGAAACCTCATTCCCAACTGATGATGAACGAAATCCACTCTTCTCGACAGGAGGTCCATCAGAGAAGGAGCAGTTCCCGCACTCCTCGTAAAAGGATTGAAGTGCTCAATCCCTACGCGCATCTCCCAAGAGATGAGCGACCTCCAATCGGATCTTCAAGAATAATGCATCCTTAAGGGCATGACTCGCACTCATAAAATAGCATGGACACGAGCCCCCAAAAGAAGCGTCGTACAGATGGTAAGGGCGGAGACGCCAAACATGATATGCAGAATGCGTACGCATCCTTCGAGGCAGTTCGATCAGGTGTGCATCGCATTGGCGATGCAGTACACGGAACGGGCTAATATTGGGCAGTAGTTTGTTACTGCCCATATTCGTCACTACATATTTTAGCGGGTTTACCGTAAACACTAGGACTAGGTCGTTAACATTAAATGAGAGAATGTTTACTTTCCATTTTTGTCAGAGTTCCGTTTCTGTCGATCCACCGTATCAGCGATGGAATCCTGTTCGAAACGGACCAATGTTTCTCTAGCCAGCAGAAATTTACCTGCTGATTCGATTTTGTTTTGTCTCTATTGCGATCAGTGCGCACTGCAAATGTGTCATTCTCCTTATTAGTGAGAGCTTTATTGTTCTCACTAACATTGTTGTTTTTGATGCTGAGTCTTTCAGCATCGTTATCAACGTCAAAAATTTCATTATTAATATTAATGAGTTAAAACACTTTAGTGTTTATTAGATCGTCATTCGTATTGACCTTAGGGCCAATGCGTGATGAGCAAAAGCTAACAAGTTCTTTGCTTGAGCGAGTCCCTCCCCCTTACAAGTTTACCACCGATGCCGGAAAAAGGCATCGATGAAGAATTCCGTTACATTCTCACCAGGCTTGTGAAGCCTGAATGAGTCAAACAGCGGAATATGAAATCGATCGTTTGTTATACCAGACCAACGAGTTCTTGGCGGGCTACCAAGGTTTCTTTTCGGGAGCGAACCGCAACGTATTGCGGTCCCTCTCGTGTTGGCTCATGATAATGCTAACTCTAACATGGCTCTCGGAGCGATCCTTAGAATTGCTTCTTTCCTGGTGATACAAAATAGCACCACCAGCAGCATTTCCTTCTTCACGATCACTTCGTTCCTGGTGACGCATACTAACATCACCAGAGTGGTCGTCGCCCATAGTGTCATCAACAGATGACTCCGCACCAAAGAGGTCCGACGAGTCGAACAAATTCGTAATCACCTCTTTAGTTGTCAAGTTAGAACCCGAAATTTAGCAGACGCGGCCCCGGATGATCTGGCGGCCTTCACAGTAGCCACTGAGTCGAGCGATGACGGTGACTTAGACCAGTCATCTACAATTGGTGGAGCAGGTGACTCGTCACCGTCACCTGCAATGGCAGTAGCAGACGACATATTCCAGTTACCTCCGATGGGAGTAGGAGGTGACTTATTCCTCACAGTAGTTGCATTGGCGTCTACTGAAACATTTGCATTACCAACAGCTGCACTGATCCGTGCAGCTGCCAGCTTTGCGGTCTCACGGGCTACACGCACGGACTCATTAGTCGACATATTAACTTCTACCCAAATACAAACAAAAACCAAATAAGGCAATAGAATTCGACTTTTAAAAAGGAAACCAATACTGCAGATTACAGGGAAGACATAATGGTATCTATCTAAGACTCCAGATTAGTCATGTTGGTAAATGGGGGTGAAACAAATGTGGTGTCCCGTTACAAAAATATTATTCCCAAAAGGGTGTAACAAACTTTTTTTCTATAAGAGCAAATAAAAAGAAGTCCACGATTTTTATCTTTATTAGTGGTCTACTTAATTGTTCCAATATTACCAAATTTGGTAATATTGACGCAATAAGACATTACTTCTATTGTTTGATTGATTTAAGTTGAATCAACCCCGACAATTGTTAAGAGACACCTTGATCCCAGCGCGAGGAACTATCGCGCTGAGGAAGATTTTTATCTCGATGCTTTTCTTAAGCATCGATGGTTTAGTGGCTACAATAAGCGAGATAAAGGCTCGCTTATGCAAGCCTGGAGCGCGTTCATTCGCAATGTCAAAGACATTGGACGCGAAGCTTGGCTTCAAAAATTTACTCGTATCGCATTAAGTTTGAGAAACGAACTTCAACCGGTGCAAAGTATAAATTGCATCGGTTGTCACGTGAGACAGGGCTTCCATGCCTCATGTGGGGTGATCCCTGTCCGTGTTGTGCTGACAACTCGAAGAGGGTACAAAGAGGATGTCTTTTATTTTTCTTCGCCCTGCGGAAGCGCTCGCATTATCTATTGAGATGCTTGTCGCGATTGACGTTTTGCAATCGATTTACATGCGCCAGGGGCGCGTGTTTTCCGATGGACTTTCTGAACCATCGGATGGGTCTCGCCATACTGACGGACGAGGCCCTCAACACCAGCAAACAGCTAGAAAAAAGGCTCCCAGCTGTCAAGTGAAGGTGGATACCACGCCAACGAACAAGATAAGTCGTTTGCTGCCCCTTCATATCACGGTGTTTCTGGATACGTTCCACAAGGAAACGTTGACCATCGTGGGAATCCACCAAAGGTTGTGGTGGAGGAGGGAAGATTAGATCCGAACCGTATGTCGGATCTAATGTCGAGGATCAACAAAATTGATCACTTCCTCCATGACTTGGAGGAAGGACTTGACCACGAGCGCGGCAAGCGTCGCTCGTTGGAGCAGACGGTGCAGGCTCACCATATCGAGCAGTTGGAAGACCGTTCGAAGAGTGCGTACTCCATGTTGGAGCACGAACGGAATTATCTTGCTGTTCGCGATGAGCTGTCGTCAGCTCATCGTAGTTCCGAGGATCATCGGAACCGGCATGAGAAACTTCAGGTTCAACATGAGAATCTTGTTTGCGATCACAAGAATCTTTTGGGGATTTTTGAAAAGGGTGGTCACATCCGTCCTCGGAAGAAACCTCGTACTTATTGTTCGGGCGGAGCCGACCAACGTAAAACGTAGGATGCGAACGCATCCTACGTGGCAATTCTATTGTGTACGAATTGCCTCTGCGATGCAGTAACGGAAAGGACCAATGAACTTGGGTAGTAGTTTACTGCTACCCACATTAGTGGCTAATCGCTTAGGTAAGTTTACCGTAGAGAGTAGCACTAGGTCAATTTCAAATGAATGGACATTTGCTCTTCCATGTTTGTCTGCATTCTGTTTCTGACGATCCACTGCGTTAGCAATGGAATCGTGTACGAAACGGATTACTGATTCTCGAGTTGGCAGAAATTCTTCTGCTGACTCATTTGTTTTGGTTTTTTCAGTAAGCTTTGTGCGCACTGCCATGAGATCTTTCTCATCTTAGATGCCGATCTCTTCGACATCGACATCTCTCGCGTCGTTGTTAACTTCGACGCGTGGTGAGCATGAGCCAGAAATGGTTTTGCTCGTGCGAGTCTCCCCACACAATGAGAGGATCCCTCTAATTGGGTGGAAATGTGAGGATGGCGTAAGCTATTCACGAAGAACGGTGGATGCGTTGTAGACGCATGCACCGAATTTTTGATGGCGAATTCGACCATCGGTAAAAACTTGCTCTAATTCGGATACGATTGGACGTTACCTCGAAGTATCTCTTCGAGGACGCGATTTACGCGCTCTGTTTGACCATACGTTTCTGGGTGATCGGATGGTAACATAGTCAGCCGTGTTCCGAGAGATCGGAACACGGATTGCCAGAAGTCTGCCGTGAATCTCGGATCTCTATCTGAAACCAATTCACGGGGTAACCCATGGGAGTTTGAATACCGTGTCGATAAAGACACGGGCACAACCCGGAGCCTTAATCGACTCTCGTACTGCAGCAAGATGTACCATCTTTCTAAATATGCTTTTAAAAACAAGATTTCCATTGTTTTTGTGATTGTCTTCGGGAAATCCGAAGACGAAGTCCATAGATACGGACTGCCAACACTTTGCCGGAAATGGTAGAGATTAAAGAGGTGCACGGGATGAAGAGCTAGGCGTCACCCGTTGACATACCTCGCAAGCACGAATGTACTTGCGCACGAACTGATACTGGCGGGGCCAGTAAAAGTCGCGACTTACTGTGAGGTAAATCTTCTCACGTCCACGATGTCCACTTGTTAGAGCATCGTGACACTCGTACATGATGCCCAAGCGCAAATTATTGTGAGTTGGGACGACGACACGTGGGGTGTCGCCGGTAACGGCTGTGTAATACAATAAGCCGTTACGTGTTGTGTATCAATCGGATGACGATCGATATAAAGCCGCTAAATCTTTAAAAGATTTATCGGATGGATTCATTAAATGATCCATCAAACATAGAAGGTCCTTATCTTCT
>NW_027152188.1:11571-21426 GCF_004359215.1 Bremia lactucae
TGTTGAGAGCCTTGCTGATTCAGCAAGGCTACTTTTTCCTTCATCTCGTCAAGTTCATGTTGTATGAATTTGGCGATAGTTGAATGGAGGGCATCTCTATCCAAACCGGACAGCATGGCCAAGATGGCATCGTTTCCTACGGTCGAACTCATTCGTTCAACCGCACTCCTTTTTATGTCGCTTAGAAAGGAGTAGCTTTCAGGGGAAACGTGATGCGTATTCCCACTATCATCTAACATGTCCATGTTAGATGTGGGAAATGTGGCCCTTGGACGGACTACGAAGCGCTACCAGGGGTTACGGGGCACTACGACTTGTACTGTTTCAGTACAAGTCCACTTCACACTGCTTCAGTTGCGAGTGGTGCCTTACGTTATTTCACGTACACTAGTACGTGCAGAGGAAGACATCTCTTTAAGGTAACTAGCTCAAAAAGAGTAAAATGAAAACTTTATTAAATATAATAAAGTGTCTCTTGTTCTTTATTTGTAAATGCTAACTCAATTATAATCTAATACTAAACATGTAATGAATTCTTATCTCTATCTTATCTGTAACTCTCTCTGATTACTCCTGCAGTTGATTAGTCATCGATATAAATAGATATAATGACCTATACCTACTTATGGATAAGAATTCTGAATATTACTATATAATGTAATATCCTCCAAATATTATTTACCTTTTAGATAATATACTAATTTCCAACCTTTAAGTGTTAATTTCATGTAACGATACACCCCGTTACAGCTTTTATAATAGAGGAAAAAGAAACTGTATTAATATATCAAGTTCCTGCGCAACGATTTCTATTCTACTACTGACTTTATTATATTAATAACAAACTTTGTATGGCGCCAACTTGCGCACCGCACAATCGCCATGTAGCTTTGTCGCAATAAATAAGAGATATTTAATGTGAGGAGGAGTCTCTCCAGACAAGCTATTGATTAGCCGTTTTGGCAAAAGCCACGGCTTCTTCTCGACGACGAGATGAGCTATTTTATTGTCTTCACTCCCCTGAGTGGTACCCACTGAAGCAGGGGTACCACAAGATCTTTACGTACGATGGCTTTCTCCCCGAGTCGGCCATTTCGTCCGACTCGCATTCGTAGTCGACTTCTAAAAGAGGGGTCGTATTCACGTGGTGAATCACCACGTGCACCCGCAACATCTAGTGTTGCGCGAGTAGAAGATACTACGGCAGACGGATCGTCTGCCGCAAGAGATAACAGTGCGTCACCCGCGGCTGCACGAACCGCAACCGAAGGCGCAGCACTATCAACACCCCGCATGAATTTGTGTCTTTATGCGATGGAATTGAAAATGGTGGTTATGACCAATCAACAACATTTTTTAATTAGGTGGTCACGTAGTGACCACTCCATCCAATGACAGTCAGAGTGATTGTCGGTTAAGAGAGGGGTCATGTAACGAGGTGTATCGTTACATGAAATTAACACTAAAAGGTTGTTACTTAATATATTATCTAAAAGGTAAATAGTATTTGGAGGATATTACTTTATATAGTAATATTTAGAATTCTCATCCATAAATAGGTACAGGCCATTAGATATATTCTATCCCGCAGACTAATCAGCGGTATACGTAAACAAAGAGATAGAGACAGATAAGATTTTAACTGCATGTTTAGTATTAGTTCATAATAAAGTGAGCATTAAAAGATAGAATCAAGAGAAACTTAATTATTTTAATACAGTTTTCATTTAAACCTCTTTAAGTTAGTTGTCTTGCAGAGAAGTCTTCCTTTGCACGTACTAGTGTACGTGAAATAACGTAAGGAACCACTCGCAACTGAAGCAGTGCGAAGTGGACTTGTACTGAAGCAGTACAAGTCGTAGTGCCCCGTTCCAGTATGTTAAAGAGTACTATCTTTTCGTCAAAGGATCTGATAAATGGATTCTTTTAGATCCTTATGCGTGAAAAAGATATTTCGCTCACAGTAGTAAGCACCCCAAGCGGTATGCTATGGGAGTGGCTCGTCATGTCGCAGGGACTTAGTAATACCCCTGCTATAATTAACAGATTTGTTACCAATTTATTGAGATCGGTGCGAGATTTTTCACCGAGCTGTTTTGATGACGTCTTTGTTTATATCAGAGCCATGAACGGAAAGTCGGGTGTTGAAGTACATCGAACCCACATCCGAAAGGTTTTTACACTTATGCATCAGCACAAGTTGTATGCAAATCACAAGCAGTGTATTCCGCTGCAAGCAAAGTACCACTCCTTGGGTGCATCTTGATTAAACACGATGTACACCCGGGTACAGAAAATATCAAAGCGATCACCGATTGGCCTGTGCCAGTCGATGTAAGATACTTAGAAAGTTCCTCAGTTTAGCGGCGTTCCTGCAAAAGTACTTACGCAATTATGTCGACATCACGGTACATCTTTCTTCGTTGTTGAAGAAGAAAAAAATGAAAAGTGGTCATGGAACGCAGATTGTCTGCGTTCCTTCGAGAATATCAAATAAAGCTTGATGCAATCGCCTATCCTGGCAACTGCTGACATAGAGCGACCTTTTCATGTGTTCTGTGACGCCAGCGATTTTGCAGTCGGCTGTGCATATATATAATATGACATCGATGGCGCAGTGTGCGTCGTCTATTATCATTTTCTTCAGCTTCAACCAGCTGAACGCAACTGATTAGTGCATGACAAGGAACGCCTTGTCATGAAATATAATCTGGCTATGTTTAGGGTCTATTTCTCGAGAGTTTAAGAGCTCATTGTATACACGGACCATGCGTCTTTACGCACGGACGTAAGCAGTCCATGCCTCTCGCAAAGAAAGGCGAGATGGTTGTCATCCTTCGCGGAGTAAAGCTTCTGCTTGGAGTATAAACCAGGACGACTTAACGTCGTCGCCGATGCCTTTTCGCGCCGGCCCGATTTTGAGCCGGCTGCGCAGATCAACAGTTTGCATAAGGCCACTGATGCAACAGTAGTGCTCCGTTGTCAACATTACTCGACGAAGCTTAAAGAGCTTATCAAGAAGTTAAGGCTCTTAGAGGGTTAATGAATTACCTTAGAAATGCATCGTAAAAACTTACTAGGACTGTAGAAATTGTATCGATCCTTAACAGATCAATATACAATTGCTGGCGACTCACCTGCGTGTTGTTATCCCTACCCATTATAATTACACATCATGTATGAGTGCCACGATGCACAAATAAGGTATAAGTGGTCATCGTGGACGTGAGAAAACTTAAATCACGATAAGTCGAAACTTCTACCGGCCATCCCAGTATGAGTTTGTCCGCAAGTACATACGTTCTTGCGAAGTTTGTCAACGGTTAAAGTCCAGTGCTTCATCCCGTGCTCCGTTACAAGCCCTCTGCCTGTTCCGGCAGAGTGCTAATAGTCCGTATATATGAAATTTGTCTTCGGATTCCCCAAATGCACCCACAAGAATAATGGTATTCTTGTTTTGTTGACCGTTTAAGCAAGATGGTACATTTTGCTGCCGTCCCGGAGTCAATCACAACCAAAGGCTGTGCTCGTGTCTTTGTTGACATGATATTTCGACTCCATGGGTTACCCCTTAATCTGGTCTCAGATCGAGACACTAGATTCACGGCGGAATTTTGGAACACAGTTTAAGATGTCAACTTTCGATCTTTCTAAAACAGATGATTAGACAAAGCATGCACACCGTATAGTCGAAGAGATACTTCGCGTATATGTCCACTCTTTCAAGAGTTGAAGCGAGTTCTTGCCGATAGAAGAATTTGCTATTATCAATTTAGTGCATGCTTCTAAAGGCTCATTTTAAGGGGGAGACTCGCTCAAACAAAAAGCTTTTTAGCTCTTGCTCATCACGCACTATCTTTAAGCCCAATGCATAGGAAACCAATGTTGACTTGATTAACATCGAAGTGGACAAACTCCAACAACAATAATGCTAATACTGACTAGACAGCGATGCTGAAAGAGTCAGCATCAAAAGCAATACTATTAATGAGAACGGTAATACTCTCAATAATGAAGATATTACTACGCAGTGCGAGCCGGTCGCACTGAAAGCATAACTTATACCGAGTCAGCAATTTATTACTGTTGGCTAGAGAAGCAGGGGTCAGTTTCGTACAGGATTCCATCGCTGATGCGGTGGGCCGACAAAAACGGAACTATTACGAAAGTAGAAGAGCAAACATACTTTGAATTAAAAAAATGACCTAGTCCAACTTTCTACGTTAAACCTACCAAAACATCATGTGACGAATGTAGGCAGCACTATATAACTGCCCAGATGTATCGGCCCGTTTCGTGTACTACATCGCCAAAGCAATGCACACACGATCAAGCCGCTTCGTAGCATGCGTACGCATCCTATGTTTTGGGCCTCTCTGCCCGTACTACCTGTAAGAGGCCTCTTCCGATTTTGGCATACACCGGAACGGTCAAGGGCATCAGCCAAAGCCTGATGGGTCCGAGCCAAATATTTTTATCTCGTAGTAGTGTCTAATTCTCTTGAACCAGACGACCCACTCTTTTCTCCAAGGAAGAGATCTCATGACATGCTGTCAACAGGTCCTTTTGAAGACTGATGTGTCTTTTTGTTTGCTAGTTGTTCAGCCGCAACCTGCGCACAATCCCTCAACTGGTCGTGAATAACATTATCGACTGTCACCGCTAACGCGCGGCGAACGGATCGCTCGAGATCAAGATTCTCCCATAAATAAGGGTGTGATCTTAATCACGATGTTGAATCGGGCTCGGCAAACAAAGCGAATCCGATCTTTCCTCTCTCTCGATATCTACTGAAGGGTTCAGGCGGTGAGAAGCGCTTTCTTGTTAGAGTTTCTCGAACCACCGTGAGGCAAAGGGGGTTTAAAGGAGTTGTCTTGTTCGTTGACGAGGATATCCACCCTCGCATGATAGTTATGAGCCTCGTTCTCAACTGATGTTGGACGTCCGGGTCTCGTCTTGCAGTACGACAAGGCCCATCCTCCTCGGCAGAAGGTCTATCGGAGAACGAGCGCTTCTCGCGCTCGTAAAAGGATTGGAGGTTCTCAATCCCGTGACGCATCCCGTAAGAGATGAGGTCCTTCAATGGGGATCTTTGAGGCGACATGCTTCTTCAGGGGCATGACCTGCACCCTTAAAACAGCATGGACATGAGTCCTTTACGAGAGGCAAGTAATCCCTGCCTCTCTAGACAAACGGTGCAACTTATAGCGTGCACCGAGTACAGTCCGTTTCTCGAACCGTTCACAAGAGCTTTTCTTGTCAAGCCAGACCTCACAGCCTATGTTTTGTACGTTCTGTACAAAGGCTGTCAAAGCTTGGGACAAAAATTTGACATCCTTTGCCGTTTTGCAAGTGTACCACCGATGCCGGTAAAGCATCGATTAAGAATTCCGTTTCATCCTCACCAAGCTTGTGAAGGCTTGATGAGCTGAATAATGGAATATGCTATTGATTGTTGGTCATACTATTCCAACGAATGGGATTTCTCTTGGGGGGAAAGCAAGGCTTTTTTTAGGAGCGAACCGCAACGTAATGGAGTCCTTCTCCTGTTGTCTCATATAAACGATAAGTGTTGGCCCTGGGAGCAATCCGTAGATTCACTCAATTTCTGGTGATGCAAATTAGCAACACCTCCACCACCAGAATTTTACCTTCGCGACCACATAGTTTCTGGTGACGCGTACTAACGTCACCAGAGTAGTCATCGCCCTCGGAGTCACGGTGATCCGGCGATGCAGGTGACTTGTTCACGTCACCTGCAATGCCATCAACAGATGACATACCCCAGTCACCTTCAATGGGAGAAGGAGGTGAGATGTCTCCCACAGCAGACGCATTAGCGTCTGCTATAACGTTTGCCTCACTGACAGCTACAATGATCCGTGCAGCTGCAAGCTTAGCGGCCTCGCGGCCCACATGCACAGACTTGTTTGTCGCCATCTTGATTTCTGTCAAAATTAAGAATGCAAATAACTCGGTGTTCTGATTAAACCAATAATGCTAATTACAGGAAGAGACTTAATAATCTTTCCTGTCACCCTACATTAGTCCCTATAGTGACTTTTATTAGGGGGGGGTGTAACGGCGTAAACCGTTACAAAAGTATTATTGCCTATAAGAGGAAAATAAGTAAAGAAGTACAACATTAATAAAGATAATAATTTTGTACTTCTCTTTATTGATTTGTACATCTTTGCTTATTTCCTCTAATAGAAATTAACACTTATGTGACGAGGCACCCCGTCAGCAATGTCATTTTATACTTGTTTGTCTTGTATGTGCTGTCCAAGAACAATACAAAACGAAAACGCCGTGTCAAATTGATAGACTTTGGGTTGACAAAAAAAAGTGAGTCAGAATTTAGAGTGAAAGAGTCTCTTAGTTCTAAAGAACTAATGGGTATTGTAACGGGGCACTGCTGACTTGCGCTGCTTCAGTACAAGTCCACTTCGCACTGCCTCAGTGCGAGTAGTGCCTCATGTCACTTCTCGTACACTAGTACGTGCAGAGAAGACTCTCTTTAAAGCACTTGCTTCAAAGAGGGTTAAATGAATACTGTATTCAATAGAATTATTATTTTTTTGTTTCTATCAGTTCGATACTAACTCAATTAAAAACCAATACAAAACATGTAATAAGTCTTATCTGTCTCGCTCTTTGCGCGCGTCCAGCGCCGACTGGACCGCGGAGAAATCAGATATATTGGTATATATTTATTAATGGATAAGCTTTAAGAATATTACCATGTAAAGTAAAACTCTCCAAATATTGTCTACCTTTTAGATAACGTATTCATTAACAACCTTTAAGTATTAATTTCATGTAACGATACACCCCGATACAGGTATAACAACTCAGGGAGTCGTACAAGCTATTAATTATAATAATTCCTAGTTCAAGGGATTCAGGGGTTGAGGGGTTGGTGGAACCAAGTGTCAACTAGTGCCCAGGATTTTTTACGTTAGGAAGGCTTCTATCTCTCACAGATCAATGCGCAAGCCTTAGGAAGGCTTCTATCTCTCACAGATCAATGCGCAAGCCTTAGGAAGGCACTTATTGTATTAAGGTCAAAAGGGGAATTGCACTCTATTTAATTATCAAAATCTAAAACCTTACCCTAGCTAATTTAAAAATAGATTTCGGCCGCCAGATTTGTATCTTTTTGGCGAACACATTTGTTACCCATAATAAATGGGATTTAAGTAATTGACTTTTTCAGAATAGGATAAAAGGGTATTTTACCGTAAAGTAACTGTACCACAACAACAATTCTCCAACCGATGTGTACCATTACACGTTCACAATCCGCCAATTGCCGACAGGTCCAGACGACAGCGCTACCCGTCTTTTTTTTTCTATTTCGGCGACATGAGGCCACTGGTATGCGACGTCACTGGTTTGCGACGCCACGAGGAGTCGAAGATTTGCGACAAAAGTCGTGAAATCGTTGTAATTTTTTTCAACCTTTCGGCCAATTCCATCTTTGTTTATATATTAGATCCATTTCTTACATAGTAATATTATAGTTAGAAGGTATAAACTTCTTGCCAAAGCGCATCAGTTTGTCGATTACACTATCTTGAAATCCAAAACCTGCCTAAGTTTCCTCGCTTTGTCTGCGTACGGTGACAATTCTTCCAATGCCGTTAATGCAAGATTGTGAATGAGTCAATAAGATGCGACAAATCCGAGGAGCAGACACAAGTTTGTGCTTTGTACACAAAGCCGCTTCTTTGTCGTCTTACAGGCCTAGAATGATTATCAGATGTTTTAACGCGTCGAATAGAGTTCACATCTGCTTCGTAAGTAAGCGTGCCAAAAAGCCGCAAAATACCAGGACAAAGAGATAACCCAATTGTAATAAGAAACCACAATGGAGAAATTAATTCAACTTAGATTATGGAACCCACCGCAAGTCAGCATTTAGAAGTATTGCACTTACTCGCAAATTTAAGCCAAGTCTTGAAGTTACTTTCGAGCTAGGCCTCTATTAAAGCTGGCGTCGGGGAATGTCCTGCGGATATAACCATCCTATAAGTATCTTCGGATCGACTATGAGACACTTGATGTCGCTAGTACGAAGCTATAATCGTAGAAACATATCCTGTAAAATTACAGTATAATGCCGCTAAGTTTCGTTGTTTCTCACAAATGCGACTTTCGCGGCCCCTTTGCTTGTGGATTTACTTTGACATTTTCTTTATTGCGCACATCCTCCACATCTCGTCACGATGAAGAGTTTCAACCTTGCAACTGCCATTGCGATAGTGATCGCAAGTATTGGCGTTAAAGCAGACCAGACGTCTCGGCGGCTTATTGTGGGCGGAGAAACCGTGGAGGAGGGACAATTTAAGTACACCGTCGGTGTTCGTGCTACAGCAAATGGCTGCACCAACTGCGGTGGTACTTTAATTCATGAACGCCTCGTGCTCACGTCGGCGCGTTGCGCAACAAGAGACTCGGACGATTTTGATCCCAAATTTGCGGCAATCGGCCAGCATTTGAACATCGGCACGGATATAGATGCTGGCGAGGTGATTAAAATCGAAAAAGTCGCATTTTTCCCGGGATACAACAATGAAACAAATTTGAATGATGTTGCGCTGTTGTTTCTGGAAAAAAAGAGTCTCATCAAGCCCGTAAAATTTGGCGACGATCCACCGCTGGGCTCAAAAGTATGGGCCTTTGGCTGGGGTAGAACCAGCGATAGCGACGACTCCCTTTCAACCACGCTCCAAAGGGTCGAGCTCCAAGTGAAGGATCGGGACTGTTGTCAAATGTTTGCGATGCATTATTCAGACTCAAATTTGTGTGTCGGTAGTTCAGAAGCTCTGGACATTTCTGAACTGACTTTGGTGGTCCGCTGTTTGTCGAGTTTTAAAAAGACTAGCGACGCGACGACGTCTCGTTGGTGTGATTAGGATTGGTGCGCGAGTTCGGTGCGTCCTGCGGCTTTGGTGATCGTAGTGTTTGTATTTGCTCTCGCATGTCGCGTTATGGGTTCGTTAAGTCGTCAAACCCTTACGAGGGAGCTTCTTGACCCTTCTATCCTTTGAGTTGTCAATCTTTGTGTTTCGGTCCCTCATGTGGTCATCTCATTTTTGGATTATCCCTGTTGTATCTTCTTTGCGTTGTTGAACCTTTCTGTTTCAGCTTTTGTGCTTTTTGGTTCATTTCGTCAAGTTCATGTTGTATGAACTTGGTGTTTGCTGGTTGATGGCTTCTCTGTTTTTATTGGACATTATTGTCATTTTTCCATCTTTCCAGTGAGCTGATTCGTTTAACTGTATTGCTCTTCTGTTTTCGAAAGTATTAGCTTTTACGGGCATTTTTATCGTTTTTTCAACCATCACTTGTCGATAAAGTGTGAAATGTTGTCTTGGACGGTCTGGAAATTGCTACCTTTGTAACGGGGCACTGCGACTTGTACTGTTTCAGTACAAGTCCACTTCACACTGCTTCAGTTGTGAGTGGTGCCTTTCGTTAGGTGAGGTACACTGTACGTATAGAGGAAGACTTCTCTTAAGACAAGTTAACTTAAGAGTGTAAAATGAAAACTGTATTAATATAGTTAAGTGTCTTGTTAATCTATCTTTGTAAATGTTGTCTTAACTATAAACTAATACTAAACATGTAAATGAATTCTTATCTATCTTATCTTGTAACTCTCTTTGATTACTTCTACAGCTGATTAGTCTGCGGAATAAATAGACATAATGGTCTATACCTTTTTATGGATAAGAATTCAGGATATTATTATATAAAGTAATATCCTCTAAATATTTTCTACCTTTTAGATAATATATTAATTAACAACCTTTAAGTGTTAATTTCATGTAACGATACACCCCGTTA
>NW_027152188.1:21526-29609 GCF_004359215.1 Bremia lactucae
CTTCAGGCGCGCTTCTTTGGGGCGCGACAGGCGAAGCGATCTCTGCAAGAGTATGTGCAAGAAATGCGCTCGCTGTCGGCGTCCATAACCGTAGGTCCGATTCCGGAGCACATTAAGTGTAACGGGGCACTGCGACTTGTACTGTTTCAGTACAAGTCCACTTCACACTGCTTCAGATGTGAGTGGTGCCTCTCGTTAGGTGACGTACACTGTACGTATAGAGGAAGACTTCTCTTAAGGCAAGTTAGCTTAAGAGTGTAAAATGAAAACTGTATTAATATAGTTAAGTGTCTTTTAATCTATCTTTGTAAATGTTGACTTAACTATAAACTAATACTAAACATGTAAATGAATTCTTATCTATCTTATCTCGTAACTCTCTTTGATTACTTCTACAGCTGATTAGTCTGCGGATTAAATAGACATAATGGTCTATACCTATTTATGGATAAGAATTCAGGACATTACTATATAAAGTAATTTCCTCTAAATATTATCTACCTTTTAGATAATATTAATTAACAACCTTTTAGTGTTAATTTCATGTAACGATACACCCCGTTACAATGACCACTTATTGGTGCATCGGTGCACTCATACATGATGCGTGAACGAAAATCATTATGGGTGGGGATGACGACACGAGGTGTGTCGCCAGCAATAGCTGTGTAGTATAGTTAACCATCACGTGTTGTACATCGATCTGTTGAAGATTAATACTGTTTCGACAATCCTTTCAGAGATATTTGAGATGTATTTTTAAGGTAACTCATCAACCCTTTAAAAGTCTTACCTTCCTCATAAGCTCTTCTAAAGTCGGTATGTAAATGTTGACGACGGAACACTTATTTCTGCAAGAGTGACCTTATGCTCACTGTTGATTTGCGCAGCCGACTCAAAACCGGACCGGCGCGAAAAGGCATCAGCGACGACATAAAGTCGTCCTTGGCTATACTCCACGGAGAAGTTATACCCCGCGAAGAGTGACAACCATCTTGCCATTATTTACGAGAGGTTTGGACTGTTTACATCCGTGCGCAACGACGTAAAGTCGTCCTTGGCTAAACTTCACGGAGAAGTTATACCCCGCGAAGAATGACAACCATCTTGCCATTATTTACGAGAGGTTTGGACTGCTTACGTTCGTTCGCAAAGATGCATGGTCCGTATCTACAATGAGCGGTCTATATCGCAATAGCTTGCCCGGATAGACCCTAAACATAGCCAGTGCACATACCATGGCAAGGAGCTCCTTGTCATGCATTGCATAGTTGCGTTTAGCTGGTCAAAGCTGACTCGATTGATAGCAGACGACGCGCTCTACGCCGTCTGTGTCGTATTGCTTCAACGCACAGCCGATTGCAAAATCGCTGGCGCCACAGGCCAATTGAAATGGTCGGATTGTTTAGCAATCGCAAGGATTGGCGATTGCATTAAGCTTTGCTTGATACACTCGAAGGAGCGCTGGTAATCAGCGTTCCATTACCACTTTTTATTTTTCTTCAACAAAACAGAAAGTTGTAGTGTTATTTCGGCAAATTGCTTGCGTGCTTGTGTAAATACGGCGCTAAGCCGACGAACTTTCGAGTCATTTTTCATTGACTGGAACATGCAATGTAAAATGACTCAAAAGTTTGTCGACCGGTGATCACCTTGATGTTTTCCGGATTAAGGCGTACTCCGTGCTTACGGTCGATGCACTCAAGAAGTGGAATTGAGCCTGCAGCGAAAATACACTTCTTGCAATTTGCAAACAACTTATGCTTACGCACAAGTGTAGTTATTTCGTTTATGAATCTGCTATGAACGAAGAGGTCATAAAAACTCATTCCAAAATTCCGCACCTATCTTAACAGGTTGGTCACACATCTGTTGAATGTCGCATAGGCATTACTTAATTCCTGTGGCATAACTAGCCTTTCCCATAGCATTCCGCTTGGGGTGCTAATTGCTGTGAACGGGAAATTCTGCTCACGAATGAGGATCTGATAGAATCCATCCATCGGATTCATTGACGAAAAGATACTGCTCTTTGACATACCATCAATGATAACGTCTATTCGTGGTATCGATGTTTGAGCCGGTACCGCTGTAGCGTTTAATTTACTAATCGCATGCACAATCTACCACCCTCTTGTTGCTTTACGCATACGATAGGTCGGAGAGCTATCTAAGGAAGTTGATTCCCTCAAGTGGCCCGCTGCTAAGCGACTGGCAAAATAATTTTCGATCGCTAATACTTGTTGACGAGGCAATGGCCACTGCTTCATGACACGGTATTTCGAGCCTGGAATCAGGTCGATTTCGTGTCGAGTGCCTTTATCCTAGGCAACTCGCACGGTTCGAACTCGTGGAATACATTCTTGAATCTACCAAATCTTTATAGAAAGGATTTGTCTCAAAGACTTTAAAGATCGAAATGTAAGACGTTGAATCCGAGTCTTCTCATCGAGGACACTCTCGTCCATCTATGAGCTGCAAAGGACCTGCTCATTATCAGGAAATACTATTGCCGACCGAATATCGGCGACGTAGTTGTCATCCGTGACAAGTGCGCAGATCTGCTTGACTTTGCCAGGTTTCCAGGGACTTATTTCTGCAGATTCTTGGGGACATATTCCCCCAAGTTTTGTTTGGGAGTATTATTCCCAACTGCCTCTAGCTGTCGTTGCTCATCCACAGCGAGATCCTCTACGATTGACTCTCCAGTCGATCTAAAACTTTCGCACTGCCTCTTATAGACAGGAGTTTCAAATATCTCTTTCCTAGCAAGTATTCTTCTTTTGTACGCTCAACTTGTTCGAGTGGTCGAACTTCGACGCTGCCTGTGCTTGTGCACAGCCGTTGGAATCTAACTCCACAGTGTGATGGGGACGGGTTTTCTCACTGAGTCATGTAAACGACCGACCCACAATTGAGGCCACCGCACTCACTCGTAGGACACCCATACGCTTGTACACGCTCCAAGACGTTCATTAGATGACACTCTGATGAAGGATCGATGCTGCCAATTTATGCATGACTCGTACTTTTAAGCCATGATAATCCAAGGATGACATCAGATTTGTCACATACATCAAGTACGAATCATCGTACTGTTTACCCTTTAACGTGTATTAGGGCCAATTACACTTTTACAACTGTTACAGATGCGCCTGTTGCTAGGCGCGCTGTGATCCTCGTTAGAGCGATATCGCGCTCAACGAACTTGAGCCTGCGATATCCTAGCGATTGGCGAAGAATATAATTGTTCGACGCCCCAGAATCGACTAAGGATTCAAGTGGCGATTATTTTCCGCTATCATTTTCAAGGCGATGCGGTCAACCTCATCACTCGGGGCAGTTACATGCATTGATTGTGTATGAGGGGTAACTTTCGTCAGAAGACCGGCTTTTATTGTCTTTGATGGATCAGTAGTGTAACGGGGCACCTTTTGCTACTACTGTTAACAGTTACTAGACAACCTACACTGATTACAGTGAATTGGGTTGGTTTGTTTACTTGCCGTACACAACGTGCATAGAAACTACAGGTATAAGTAGTCTTAGCTACCAGATGTCAGTTCTAAGGCACTTAGTGCCTGAAGTGGGTCATGGATCCTTAAAAATCCTACGGAATAATTTCATTCATTAATTAAGGAATTCCAAGATGTCGTATGTACCAATCCACCAGGGGAGACGCGAAGCGTTTATTCCCTCACAGAGTGATACGAGTGAGCAATTACAAACGCTTGTAAGCTTTTGCAATAAAGAAAAATTAAAAGGGTATTAATATACTAAGCTCTTACGTAACGATCTTCTATCTACTGCTGACTTCATTATTTTAATAACAAATTATGTTTGGCGCCTTCTTGCGCACCGCACAATCGTGTCTTATAACGATTGGCGGAATCAATAGAAATAATGTCAATATTACGAAATTTGGTAATATTGGAATTATTATGGCAAAATTAATAAAGATAAGAATAATGTACTTCTTTATTTATTTTTCCTCATAGGAAATAATATCTCTATTCCTCTTATAGAAAATAATATTAATGAAACCCGTTACAAAGCCCTCAATTGACAAGGTAATACTATTAAAGATATTAGGTGGTACACATTAGGGATAAAATGTGAGTATCGAATGTACTATTGGTACTAAAACCGACCATTAAACAAAAACGAATTGTAAAAATAAAAGTAAAACCGTTGTTACATGTAAATTACTACTAGTACAAAAGATCTGACTTGATTCTGAAAACACTATGCGTTCAAAGTAATCTCGCGAATCTTCTCGACGAGCTTAATGGGTGCGGAAAGTCCGAGGTAGCGCACGACCATGGCTGGGAGGTTGCCGCCCAAGTCCATATGAGCAATCACACTCATCTCACACATGTTCGGGTCAGTAGGGTTGGGCGTTACCACGTAACCCGAAATCAATACAATCGCGCGAACGTAACCCTTTCGTTCAGGTACGTATTCCACCGATCGCGTGGCAATTAACATGCGACCACTAGCTTCTTCGCGATAAGTCGAGACGACCGAAAAATCGCGCGCGGTAGTAAACATGACCGACTTGGCCGTCACACGACGCACCTCGGAGACGTCCGAGAGTTTTTGCATCATTTTGACCTCCTTGGTCATCTCATCAAACTTAGGCACCATATCACTACGCATGAGTGTTCGAGCAGCTTCTGCAGCGCTCACTGGGAGCGTTCCCGTGGTTTTCATCGTATACCATTCACTGCCTTTGCCAGCAACCTCGCCGTATACGACCTGAATGCCATTTTTTCCTGGACCGTCTCGCCAGCCATTTGGCAACACGTCTGTACCCTCGTAGCGCGTCAACAAGGAACGAATGCTGTCATCCTCGAATGCCAAAACATTGGCGCGTACGGAAGCGATGGAGGCAGGGATACAAAAACCAAGAGCTGAGGACTCGGTCTCGTTCACTGGTGATTCCTGTGGTGCGCCGAGTTTGTTCTCGATGCCACCGCGCGTAATTTCTACCGTGCTCTCGAAAGCCATTGGGTTTGTCTGCGTGAAGTGCTGGAAGCAAATTTGGTTTTGACGGTTGCGAGTGATGACGTCTATTTCTAGCCTGAATTTAGGATTACGCATAAAACCCTTTCGAAATTGATATTAAAAAGCTGGTTTGTGGCAAAGGTAGAAAACCCAACAAATGGATGGACCAAATATCCAAGTTTGCAACAGGTGGAGTCGAGCGAGTTGTTGCAAGCGGGCAGGAAGTGAGAACTTGTGGATCTGGACACTGCTGCCTACTAATTGATTTGTAGCGCTGCCTCTATTTGAACCAGCCGAAATTGTGATGGGCTTAGGGCTATTAGTGTTGAGACAACACATTTAGCAGCAATCATTTTTGGTCCTACAGGTCCAGTGAATATTCCGAACTGACTTGTCACAAGAACACATCCGCATATTGTTTCTATGCGCAAAAGCGGAAAAGAACATACGGCTTTCTTCGCCACGTGACATTTGCAACAGAATCTAATACAATAATTTGCTGGGTCTGCATGGTCGTTTCTTTGTAAGAAAACCAACTTGCAATTACAAACTAACACCTGCATAGCCGTCGGACGGCGTGCTTCTCTTGAAATAGACAGTACCATAAAGGTTTAATCAAATAATCGACGATGGCGGTGCCTTAAAAGAAGGGACTGAGCATTCGAAGCTGATTTATATGAGATAGAGCAGGAACACTACATCTGATTGCAGCTAGAAATTAATAGTAGACTAGTTGAAACTTTATTGATTTATTAAGCTAACGCGCCATTATATTCTTTAAATCTAGTGCTGTCGAGCTGTGAAGTCAACATTGCGCGTATAAAGTGGCCATTGTCATCAGTCGGCCGTGCAAGTATCTGCAAGAAGCTAGGGCTTTTGTTGTGGGCATAATTAAATAAAGAAAATTTGATTAGACAAAGTGGCAAACATTTTGTTTAGTAGAAACGCATTAGGTAGCAAGTGAGGCATCGAATAAGCCATAAATATCACTAGCGGAGAAAGATCAAATTCGTGCGGACAGCAACATTTATTTTCTTTCAGATGTTTTGTGACATAGAGCATTTAAGTTTTGCGCAGGAATTCGTAGCAATGCTTTTTTTAATGACTACTCACGCATGAGCTATAAGGGCCCGAAAATAATCGAGAGTAAAAGAACGGGATCATTATCGATAGATTCACCACATCGACAACTTTTTAGATGCTTTTGTGTGCTTGTGACATCACTGTGAACTGCCCTTGCAGCAAGGGCAACCCATTTTCGTATATTATACGGCAAAAGAAAGTCACGTTATTAGTTGCAAAATGCTTCGGCTTAAAACACATACTACTCTGTTTAGCTATTTGCAAACTGACGTCAGCTCGGAGAATTTGTCGGCTCAGTTCTCGAGTCAATTTTATAAACAGAGACATCTTATGCTATAAAATTAAGGAAACATGCTCCGTTGCCTAGTTCAAGGGCGAAATTTCTGAATTAGACTTCAAACTTACCCATGCCGCGATCAACTACATGACAAAAGTCTTCTTCGCAATATTTACTAGAAGATGGCCTTAAATGCAACCGTGTTGGCACTGCAATAGCTTCTCTTCGCCTATATCGATTACTATGTATTACGCTCACTGTGACACGATAAATGTTGTGTAGCCATAAAGGTTTAGTCTTCCAATCGTCTTATCAATTCGGCCGTCTCAATCAGTAAAAGAATGAACTTCTCACGCAATCATGCGACTTGATGTGAAGCAGATGGCATCGACAGCTGGCATAGAGTTGTGACGTAGATGAGGTAAAGTTGCGACGCAGATGGCAAGGAGTTGCGACGCAGATGGCATGGAGTTGCGGCTTACTGACATCACATGCAAATTACCCGAATCGCATAGGACAAGCAAGACCTTTGCGACGAATTTAGAGAGATGTCATTAATAAATGAATCGCGATTCGGTTTCTTTGGACAATTTCCCATTTTAGTCTTACTTTAGCTTTATCTGCACGTCTCTTAATACGAATCTAATGTCCAATTGAAATTAGTCTCGTCCGAATGCATTCCGACCAAAAGTCATCCAAGCCACTGTTTATATCAGTTCTATTCGAAGTGGTTTGACTGGCATCTTGCGTTATACGTAGGAATACTGCGTTTCAATTGCCGACGTCAAATTAATTGCAATTTATCATTCGTCGTTCATGAATGGCATATCTTCTGGTGCATGCTTCGCTGTTAAGAGAGTTGTTAGACGTATACTGCGACAAACTCGAATTTGTAGCTCCTGCAAAATTTAGATTTTCAATTTTTAATTATAATGTTGACCAATGGTTGATGCGATCTGTTCCGATTGCCAATAAAAACTGTCGGCTTTTTTTTTAGCGAACGAAATTATCATTGCGACGATTGTTTTCATGATACATCTCATGCTGGCAATCCATGAGGAGCTTTAATTGTCTTACTCGTAATCGGACGTAAAGCGATAAGCTATACACGTAAGATGCGGTGCATTTGTTTGTTCGAATGCGAAATGCGGCTACCTTCGTGCATAAAAGCTTCGCAATATTGCTCGAATTTCATGCACGAAGGTAGCCGCATTTCAATTGTACCTCACGTCTACATTTTATTGCAGGGAGATGAACGTAAACTATAAATTTGTGTCAGTAACTAGTCCCCCAATGGGCGATAAATTTACTTAAGTAGCGAAGTCTGCTTCTTGAGTGGCCCTACATTCGCTATTTATTTGCTACTCGGATCTGGCAGGCACTCTAAGCGACAATCACTGATGAGTTGATAATATTACTTATCATGTAAAATGTTGACGTTTGGAGGTCGGCAAGTGATAGGTGAGTACGTTGAAAGTTTGCACGCGCGAAGATTTCTTTTAAGATTTTGTTTTCATGCCGATATCTAACAAAATGTGCCGTCGACAACAGCAAACCCTAGGAAGGTCACGCGTCCTTCACCTTACAAATATAACTTTAGCTTTCATAAATATTATCAAAAGATTGACAATTATCCAATTATTCACTTCTATTTGTCAAGCACGAGTGGTGGCCACGTACGACCCTGTCACTCTCGATTCTACCCCTAAATTAAGA
>NW_027152189.1:0-10565 GCF_004359215.1 Bremia lactucae
CAATAACTTAACGAATCGCCAAAGCTGAGTACATAACACATGTGAAGTCAGGAGCGAAAAAGCACAGGCAACACTGTCTTTATGTTCTTGCAAAAAAATAATGTTCATCATTGTAATAAAAAATAAAAATAAATGTATGTTGTTAGCTTATATATCCCCACAACTATAGTAAATAATATGTTTTATTTTTAATTTGAAAAACCCCTACTTATGATAGCTATTTTAAGAAAAAAGTAAATAATTAAAATTTCCAAACGGAAATTGCTATTCCCACAACTTCTGTAAAGATATTGATTGTCATAAACACAATGATGAATTAAGGCAAGTAAACTCAACAGCAAGGAGCAAGGGTATTTATGCTTGTTTGTCTTGTTTTGCAGTCCAAGGACAAACAGAAGGAAAACGCCATGTTAATTTAAAAGACTTTGGATTAGCAAAAAATAGGTGAGTTGTAACGGGGTGTATCGTTACATGAAGTTAACACTTAAAGGTTGTTGTTACATGAAGTTAACATCTAAGAGCTTATCGATTAGTAGATATAGACTATTATGTCTACTTTCTCCACGGCCCAGTCAGCGCTGGACGCGCGCAAAGAGAGAGACTGATAAGACTTTATTACATGTTTAGTATTACTTTTTAATCAAATTAGTATTAAATAGATAGACCAGAAGAACTTAATTATATTAAATACAGTTTTTAATCAATCCTCTTTAAAGCAAATGTTTTAAAGAGAGTCTTCCTCTGCTCGTACTAGTGTACGGGAAGTGACGTGAGGCACCACTCGCACTGAGGCTGTGCGAAGTGGACTTGTAATGAAGCAGTACAAGTCAGTAGTGCCCCGCCCCGTTACATGAGCCTGATTGTTGTAGCTCTACCTCACTTCTAAAGGTAGAGGAAAATTTCCAAACTCAAAGAGTCATTTTGTTCTAAAAAGACTAAGAAGTTCAATAACTAAGTAAGCCGTAAAAGCTCGTAGAGCTTTGTGTGAATCCTAGTTCGAGGGACTCGGTGGTTCGACGGTCCAAGTGGCAACTAATGCCCGAGAGTGTGCACCTTAGGAAGGCTTATAACTCTTGCTCGTCGCAGCGCAAGCCTTAGAAAAGCACTAGACACTTTGATATTAAAAGAGGAAACTGAAAATCAGCTAGATTTAGAATATAATCATTACGCTTACCTACATTCAAAAGAGAGTCCGACCACCAGATAGATATCTGGTGGCGACCACTCCTATTACCTATTATAAATGGGATTTCAATAAGAAATCTATTTTCAATAAAAATGAGAGTATCCGGCCCATAATGTGAAATGAACCGCATTAGCGGTTAACCAATCGAGCTGTACCTCATCACATCTCCCCCATCAGACTGTTGACAACCGGATGTTGACATTTGCCCGCATTTCCTCTTTGAGGTTAAATGTAACGGGCACCCTTTGCTAGTACTGACAACAGTTGTAGGCGGGCACGTCTTAATGCGGCCACACTCGACTTAAGCACACACCCTAGCACAGCATGAAGTGGTCGGGCCGTCTGCTCTTGTGTGCCGTGAGGTAGTTGTGGTGGGCGCCTTAGCGACCTAACCCAACGAGCTATAAGCCGTAAGCTAAGTGACGTCACGGGAGCGGTAATCCGCCTCCACGTGCGCACTTACGTTCTAGGAAGCATTTCTCAAACTGATGTATCAAATATAAACACTTATTTTTACTAATCAGTAGATAACGCTAGTTTGTATTGCGAGCGTATCTTTCTAGATACCTCGCGTATCGGATGACGCTAGCCGTCATTACGGATGACGCTAGGCGCCATTCCTCCTAATGTGAATGCACCTATGTGATTCAATTACACAAGGGTGGGTCACAAATGTGAACCACACCCAAGTGGTGGGTCTAATTACTTTTTTTAGGTTATTGACCTTCCCGTTAAGCACACCAAGTGTACTTAACGAGGACTCTGTAACATTAGAGCAACTTCAGCCCGTTACACCACCACCCCCTTTAAGAACGAATTAACATTTTAAAATTCGTCACTGCCCCGATTAGGTGGCACCTTGGCGCCGTGTGTGTAAATAGAGGTCTTATAAAGTGACTGGGAGAAACTAGGCGGCGCGTAAGCAGCTTGCAGTTCCTCCCTCCTCTTTGTTGGTGGGTCGTCAGCGAATGCAACCACTCAACCACACACGCCGCGTTAACACGCCGGCAGCATCTAATGCCTTAGTCGAAACGCCGACAGCTACTGCTGCTGTCGCGTTAACGGGGCTAAAGGATCCATCCCACTTTAACAGTGACAATGCTGATCCGTTGCTCATTGTCGACTACAGTCGACACCTCACAGTACCGACGCGGACAACGAGCTCATAAGGAAGAATGATGGCGCATTATTGCCCATCCAAACTTCTCTCATGGCTCACAACATGGAGACAGCAACATTTACGAATGCTGTCTCGTCGTCTGCGCTGGAAAGCGCAGCGACAGGAAACGAGAGCGCAGCGACAGGTAATGAGAGCGCTGCCCATAAAGGCGCAGCCGCTTCTTCGTTGGGTTTAACCACAACGCCTTATGCTCAGACCATAATCTATAATGGTTCTGACATAGAGGTTTCGGAGCCTAAAGCTCCGGCGACAACACGTGAACGTGCTCAGTCGGTGTCACAAGCCAGTCGTTTAGAACGTGGCTATTTGACGGGTGGCATATCACTGATGCTCCCTCCATCTCTTGGCCTCGTTCAAACGGGCCAAGAGCGTCACTCCTAAAGCGCGCTCTTGTAGACGCCTATAATTATTATGGCGTCTTTAAATCATGGAAGGTTCAGGGAAAATCGCTTGGGCATATTTTCCGCATCCCGGTCGTGTTGCGTTCGAATGAAACGCCAGACCAACACGAGACGGAATTCCTGCGCCGCATCATCCGCATTACGATGCGATGAAACAGCGGTCGCAGCGAATTAATTTCGCCCGCTTGCGTGTGAAAGAAATCATGGCGGTACTGTACCCCTAGAAGACTGATGGTGACGCCGACTGTGAGTCGAGCGTCTATCAAGTGAGGGGACGGAGAAGGCGAAAATCTTTCAGACGAATGACTCCTCACACCACGACAAGGACTCAGAGAGCGATAGATACCAGGCGCGTAAGGCGGCTACCTCAGCATCAACTTCCTCAGAATGTCAAGCCGAAGTTTTAGGCGATCATAACCCTGACGATCCTTCGCTCTGGCATCCTGAAGATCCGAAGTCAGTCGCAAGACTTGCCCTAGAGATCTTAAATACGCCTTTCAGCCACGCCTAACGCCTGTGACTGAGCGGACCAAGGTAAGGCAGCCGCGATGGGGGGCAAGATCGCCACTCCTATCCGACACCCTGGACTGATGGATGCAGGTGGGAATCAACGCTTCCTTGTTGGAAGGTTGCTTGCCCACCGCTCCGTGAGACAAACTTATCGATCCTCATTCAATTGCGAGGTTACCCGAAGAGTTTTGGCTCTTAAGAACCTATCGATACCCTACGTATTGATGTGCCCGGCTTGGTGGCTGCCTATGAATGGAGCACCAGCTGAGGCCTCTTCGCTAGTCTGAAATCGACTAGCAGTAGCAGCGTTGTGAGAAGAAACAAAGAATTCAAGGATGTCTTTCCGGTATCAGTACCGTGCGAGTTGCCTAAGGATGTAGGCACTCGACACGAAATCGACCTAATCACAGGTTCAAAATACTGTGTCATGAAGCAATGGTCATTGCCTCGTGAACAAGTAGTAGATATCGACAAATTCTTTGCCGAACGCTTAGCAGCGGGCCACAAGACCTCAATGTGAATACCCAACACGCTATGGAGTGAGATCCAGACAGCTGTGCACAAGCACAGGTAGCGTCGAAGGTCCACCATTGTGATGTGGACATAGTAACCGACGGCTGTGCACAAGCACAGGCAGTGTCGAAGTTTGACCACTCGAATAAGTTGGGTGGTACGAAACAAGGCTCCTTGCTTTACAAGCAACATCCAAAATAGTTCACTACGCCAATCTATAAGAGACAATGCGAAAGCCCGAGATCGACTGGAGAGTCGATCGTAGAGGTGCTCGCTGTATTGGCGTCTAATAAAGTTAATCGACGTCTTACAATCGACTAGGGACTTAAGTAGCAATTTATTTGACACTTTTATATTCAGGGTGATAAAGTTGGCCTCATCGCCTGGGGCAGTTACACACAATGTTTGTGTGTGAGGAGCAACTTTCGTCAAAGACCTGCGAATTATTTTGATGTTTCTGGATCAGTAGGGCGCTCCGCACCTACTGACCCCGACAGTTTCTTACGATCCGCCTCGGCGTTGCGATTTCGCAACAGCGTCGGATCCGCGTCCTCCACTGTTTCTAGCAAGAGGTCGGTATTTTCGCTCAGTGTTGTTACGCGCTGGCCGTGGGGCACTACACTTATATGCGTAGACTAGTTTTTGAGCAACGATAACATTTTTGTAATAATTTGTAACTTGAAGAGCGAGGTTTTACGCTCTTTACAAACGAGAGATCCATGAGTTCTGGACGTCCGATTTCTTGTCGTCTCGGTGGACAATAATTACCAGAGTTGACAAAAGCCTGTTCAAGATTAAAGTCCCCTGTTCCGCTCTAGTACTGGTAAGTACTAGTTAGCCTTTCACTGATTACAGTGTAGGTAGGGCGCCTCAAACTTCACGTACACAAGAGTACAGAGGAAGGATTTTAGGCAGCTAAGGGTCTTTAGCTACCAAAGGTTTATCAATGGATTTAGAATTAGGGAAAAGTAAATCTGTATTAATATAATAAGTTCAGTAGTAGATAGAAGATCGCTACGTAGGAAACTAATAGAATTAAGGAAAAGTAAAACTGTATTAAAAAATAAATCCAGTAGTAGATGGAAAATCGTTACGTAGGAAACAAACTATATAAATACAGTTTTACTTTTGCCTAATTCTAAATCCATTGAATTACCTTTGTTAGCTTAAGCCCCTTAGCTACTTAGAAACCTTCCTCTGTACTCTTGTGTACGTGAAGTTTCGAGGCACCCTGTCTGCACGGTAATCAGTATGAGGTTAACTAATACTTACCAGTGCTAGTGAAAGGTGCCCCGTTACACCTGATACCACATCGTAGTTCGTTTAACGGCCCACGCACGTTTTATTCAACATGGACATGTTGGATGAAGAAGGAGGGAGCTTCCAAGCCCCTCAAGAAGGTAATCTGAGAGGTTTTCTTCCTTTGAGTGACCTCGAATGGAGAGCGATCGAACGAATGAGTTCGGTTGTAGGCGGGCGCGAGCCGTTGGCGCAATGCTGTACACTCTAGGCAGAGATGAGCAGCATGGGGGCCATAGCCGAATTCATTCAACACGAACTTGACGGGCCCAAGAGGAAGTAACCTTGCTTCGCCAGCAAGGCACTCAAAACGCACAGAGGAGTTGGGAGCACAGGGTGCTCAACAGTTGGAACTGTTGAGACAGCAGCTTGTATATGCTGCTACTGGGCCGAAGCTTCCGCGTCAACCCGAAAGCTTAAAGATATAATATCTAAGTTCAAGGCAGTCGAAAGCGACTCCCTTTTGAGATTGTTCGTCGATTTAGATGCCGCCATAGAAGTTCGTCGTATCAGTGATGATGCGACGAAAGTGAAATGTGGCATGTCCAACTTACCCGGACGTGCCAAATCTTGGGCCTTGGGGCTCAAGCTTCACGACCCATTAGTCTTTGCGTCGTATGAGCCTTTAAGACCCGGCTCATTAAAACATTTTAGCCGCAACGTGCCGAATTCAGGGCTCAAGCCGAGCTTTTGAATTTAAAGCAGGGCAAGTGTAACGGGGCACTGCCGACTTGTACTGCTTCAGCACAAGTCCACTTCGCACTGCCTCAGTGCGAGTGGTGCCTCACGCACTTATCGTACACTAGTACGTGCAGAGGAAGTCTTCTAGGTTTTTCTTAATATCTACTAAATACTAACTTCATTATAAACTTATACAAATATGTACTAAAAGTCTAATCTGTCTTTCTCTTTGCGCGCGTCCAGCTGAGTCGACCGCGGAGAAAGTAAATTTAGTGGTTTATATCTTCCAATGGATAAGCTTTTAAAATATTACCATGTAAAGTAATATTCTCCAAATATTCTCTACCTTTTAGATAATATATTAATCAACAACCTAATTATTAATTTCATGTAACGATAAACCCCGTTACATCACCCTCCCTTAAAGGACAATTACTCTGACTGTCATTGGGTAGAGTGGTCACAAGACCACTTCATTAAATGATGCTGATTGGTCAGATTCATGATTTTTGGTTCTATCGCATGATTAACAAGTCCATGCGGTATGCGAATAGTGCGGTGCCTTCGGCTGCGACTGATGCAGCCGCGGGCAAAGCATTTTTGTCTCTTGCGGCAGACGTTCCGTCTGCCGTTGTGTCATCTTCACCCGCAACTCTAAATAGTGCGGGTGCACGTGGTGATACACCACGTGAATGCGACCCCTCTTTGGAGGTCGACTACGAATGCGAGTCGGCAATGGCCGACTCGTGGAGAATAGAAGAGTCGCCTGGTCATTGTCAGGCGGCTGACAACGAGCCTTCGAATGAGGGTACTCATTCGAAGACCTGCTGGTAGCATTCGCTACAGCATGTTCGGTTCCGACGATGAGGATGATTACTCATCGCCAGCACCGTCTCCCGTGCCGTCACCCGCACATATCACTGTGCGCGGTGATGACGATGGTGTAAGCCATCGTAATAAAAGTTCTTGTGGTAACCCTGCTTCAGTAGGCACCACTCAGGGGATCGTAGACACTAAAATGTCGTCTTGCCCTTGAGAAAAAGCCGTGGTTTTGTTCGAACAAATAATTAATAGCTTGTCTGGAGAAACTACTCCTCACAATAGATATCCCTTATTTAATTGCGACAAACCTAAATGGCCTTGAACCCAGCACGAAGAACTTTTGCCTTGAGGAAGATTATTATCTAGATGCCTTTTTCAAGCATCGATGGTATAGTGGCAACAATAAGCGAGATAAAGTCTCTCTTATGCAAGCCTGGAGCGCGTTCATTCGCAATGGCAAAGACATTGGACGCGAAGCCTGGCTTCAAAGACTTAACCCGATTCGCGTTAAGTTTGAGAAACGAACTCCAACCGGTGCAAGGTATAAATTGCATCGGTTGTCACGTGAGGCAAGACTTCCATACTTCACGTGGGGTGTTTCCTGCCCGTGTTGTGTTGACAACACGTAAAAAGGGATGCCGATTTTGTTTCTTCGCTCTGGGGAAGGGCTCGCATCTCTATTCAGATGCGCGATGCGATTGACGCATTGAAATCGAGTTACAGGCGCCAAGGGCGCGTGTTTTCTGTTGGACCTTCTGATCCATCGGATGGGTCTCGTCATAATGACGGACGAGGCCCACAACGTCAATAATCAGCTGGGAACGTGGCTTTCCGCAGTCATGTGAAGATGTATCTAAAAAAATAACGTTTAAATCGCTAGCGAACAAGATAACTCGTTCGTTGCCCCTTCACATCACGGTGGTTTTAGATACGTTCCACAAGGAAACGTTGACCACCGTGGGAGTCCACCAATGGTTGTGGCGGAGGAGGAAAAATTAGATCCGACCCATGTGTCGGATTTAGAGTCGAAGATCGACAAAATCGATCGCTTCCTCCATGATTTGGAAGAACGATTGGATCACGAGCGCGGTAAGCGTCGCTCGTTAGGGCAGGCGGTGCAGACTCTACGTATCGAACGGTTGGAAGACCGTTCAAAGCGTGCGTAGTCCATGTTAGAGTACGAACGGAATTATCACGCACTTCGTGATGTGCTGTTGTTAGCTCATCGCGGTTTCGAGTATCTTCGGACATGACATGAGAATCTCCAGATTCAGCATGAGAATCTGGTTCGTGACCACAAGAATCATTTAGGGATTCTTGAAAAGGGTGGTCAAATTCGTCCTCGGAAGAATCCGCGTACTGATGGTACGGGCGGAGCCGACCAACGTACAACGCAGGATGCGTGCGCTTCCTACGTGGCAATTCTATTGTGTACGCATTGCCTCTGCGATGCAGTACACGAAATGGCCCAATAAACTTGGGTAGTAGTTTGCTGCTACGCACATTAGTTACTCCACGCTTAGGTAAGTCTACCGTAGAGAGTAGTACTAGGCCAATAATTTTAAATGAAAGAGCGTTTGCACTTCCATGTTTGTCTGCGTTCCGTTTCTGACGGTCCACTGCGCTAGCAATGGAATCCTGTACGAAACGGACTACTGATTCCCGAGTCAGCAGAAATTCCTCTGCTGACTCATTTATTTTGTCTTTTTCGGTGCGCTTTGTGCGCACTGCCATGAGAGTTTTCTCATCTTCGATGCCGATTCCTTCGACATCGACATCACTCGCGTCGTCGTTAACTTCGACGCGTGACGAGCATGAGACAGAAGTGGTTATGCTCGTGCGAGTCCACCCCGAATTCGATCATCGGTAAAAAATCGAAAAATTCGCTCCAATTCGGATACGGTTGGACTTAACCTCGAAATATCTCTTCGAAAACGCGATCTACGCGTTCCGTCTGACCATCCGTCCTTGGATGATCGGAAGTTGACATAATTTGCCGCCTTTTAAAAGATCGGAACAAGGATTGCTAGAACTCCGCCGTGAACCGTGGATTTCTATCGGAGAACAGTTCGCTGGGTACACCGTGGAGTTTCAATACCGTGTCAATAAAGACACGGGGACAGCCCGGAGCCGTGATCGACTCTGGTATTGCAACAAGATGTTTAATCTTGCAGAAACTGTCTACAAAACAAGGATTCCATTTTGTTTTATGCGATCGTCTTCGGGAAATCCGAAGACGAAGTACATAGGTACGGACTCCAAACATTCTGCCGGAAGTGGTAGAGGTTGAGGAGGTGTACGGGATGAAGGGCTAGGCTTCACTCGTTGACATACCTCGCTAGCACGAATGTATTTACTTGCGCACGAAATGATACTGGCGGGGCCATTAAAAGTCGCCTTACTATGAGATAAGTTTTCTCACGTCCACGATGCCCACTTGTTGATGCATCGTGACACTTATACCTGATGCGCAAGCGCGAATCATTGTGAGTTGGGACGACGACACGTGAAGTGTCGCCGGCAACGGCTGTGTAATACAATAAGCCGTTGCGTGTTGTGTGTCGATCGAATGACGATCGATATAAATCCTGTAAATCTTTAAAAAAAATTATCGGATGGATTCATCAGATAGTCCATTAAATGCAGAAGGTCCTTATCTTCAGCGTAGGCTTTCTTTATGTCATCAAATAAGGTTGATGACGGAACACTTGAAATGAGTGTTGCAACAGTGGGATTATTTTCACGGTAAGCATGCGTAGCTGGCTCGAAATCGGGTCGGCGTAATAATGCATCAACGACGACATTAAGCCGTCCTGGTTTATATTCCACGGAGAAACCATACTTCGCGAAAAAGGATAGCCACCTCGCTATTCTTTGCGAGAGGTGTGAGCTATTTACGGCCGTGCATAATGACGCATGGTCCGTATACGATGAACGGTCTATCTCCGAGGAGAAAAACCCTTAATTCGGCCAGTGCATATTTCATGGCAAGGAGATCCTTGTCATGCAGTGGGTAATTGCGTTCCGCTGGTTGCAGTTGACGCGATTGGTAACAGACGACGCGCTCCGCGCTGCCTGTATCGTATTGCATTAACGCACAGCCGATTGCAAAATTGCTGGCGCCACAGACCACACGGAATGGTCTGTCTTGATCTGCAATCGCCCATTTTGGCGATTGCATCAAGCTTTGCTTGATTCCCTCAAAAGAACGCTGACAATGAACGTTCCATATCCTTTCCTCGTCTTTTGGCAAGATACGAGAGGGATGAACTGTCATCTCTGCATAATCGCGTGAGTACTTGTGCAAGTACGCCGCCAGTCCAAGGTACTTTCTAAGCTCCTTATCATCGGCTAGATCTGGCCAGTCGGTGATTGCCTTGATCTTTTCGGGATCAAGGCGCACACTGTGTTTACCGACCATGCACTTAAGAAGTGGTATTTCGCTTGCAGTGAATATACATTTCTTTAGATTTGCGTACAACTTATGCTTTCGCATAAGTGTAAGAATCTGACGAACGCGAGTTTTATGAACTTCCACGTCCATCTTTCCGTCGATGGCCCGGCTACGGACGAATACATCATCAAAATAACTCGGTGCGAATTCTCGCACCGGTCTCAAGAGATTCGTTACGGATCTGTTCAATGTTGCAGGGGCGTTACTAAGCCCCTGTGACATTATCAGCCATTCCCAGAGCATCCCACTGGGAGTGCTCACTGCTGTTTACGGGATGTCCCGTTCACGCATAAGGATTTGATAGAACTTTTCCATCAGATCCATAGACGAAAAGATCGTACTCTTAGACATACCATGTATGATAACGTCTTGTCTACGTATCGGCGTTTGAGCCAGTACCGTTGCAGCATTCATTTTATTGAATGCGTGCACTATCCGCCACCCTCCTGTGGCCTTTCGCACACAGAAGGTCGGAGAGCTATGTGGGGAAGTTGACTCCCTAACATGGCCTGGTTTAAA
>NW_027152189.1:11468-14954 GCF_004359215.1 Bremia lactucae
ATACTCCTTGAATGTCGCCCACCAAGCGTACATTCATGTCTCAATCCCTCGACCTCATCGAGCAGTGGACCTTCGGCGCTGCCTGTGTATTAACACAGCTGCCGGCAGCTGACTCCACAATGTGATTGATAATCACACTGTGATCTTGAGCAGTTGTACTAACGACCGTACCACAAGTGAGGCCATCGCACTCACTCGTAGTACATCCACACGCTTGTGGACGCTCCAAGACGTTCATCAGATGGCCATGTGATGAACAAGTGGCAGGCATCTTTACGGATCGCTGCTGCCAGCTGATTCTTGGCTCGTATTTTCTGAGCCAAGGTAAATCTTGGATGACATCAAATTTGTCATCCAATTCCAGTACGATAAAATCATCATCGTGCTGTAAATCTTTTTAAACGTGTAGCGAAATTTCACTACGCGTTTCATTACTGTTATCGATGCGCCTGTCGCTAGACGCACCGTCATCCTCGTTGGAGGGATGTCGCGCTCAACATATTTGAGCTTACGACCCTCTAGCGACTGGCGACGAATAAAGAATCTTCGACGCTTCACAGTCCACTAGGGTCTAAGTGACAAATCATTTGTTACTTTTAATTTCAAGGTGATGAGGGATACCTCATCACCAGGTGCAGAGACACATAATGATTGTGTGTCTGGAGCAACTTTAGTCAAGAGACTTGCAAATTCTCTTCAGGTTGCTGGATCATCAGTAGGGCGTCGCGCCCCTACTGATCCCGACCGTTTTCAAGCGATCCGCCTCGCTGTTTCGATTTCGCAACAACGTCGGACCCGCGACCGTTGCCCTTCTTGGCATTCGGCCCATAATTACGTTCGGTACATCTCGGTACTGGGCGTGGAGCACTACACTCATGAGCGTAGTGTCCTAATTTCTGACAGCGATTGCATTTCTGGAATCGCTTGTTGTTCGGATAGCGAGAATTCTCGCTTTCGACCAAAGAGAGGTCCATCAATTCTGGACCTCGCAGCTCGTGTCGTCTTGGAGGACGATAAAATGACGAACTAGCTTGAGCCTGTCTCAAGCTAAAGTCCTCCTATTCCGCAACGGATATTGCTTCTTCAAGCTATCCAGTTCCAAGCGAAACAGGTGGGTCTTTACGGGACCATCCGTAAGACCTTGCATGAACACCGTAATCAACGTGTGTTCATGAACTGGGTTATAGGTAATACAACTCGCTAAGAGTCGTATGTGCTGGGCATAAGCGTTAAAATCACGATTGCCTTGCTTGAGTTTAGAAGCTCTGATCAAGCTCTGAACTCAGCCCTTGGTGGTTCAAACGTTTGTTTGAGTCGGGTTTTAAAAGCCTCTAGCGACCCAAAGACGTATGGGTCGCGCAAGTTAAGGCCCAATGCCCAAGTTTTGGCACGACCTGCCAGATTTGATTGAGCGAATGCGATTTGCATTTGCTCGTCGATGATGTGACGTGCCCTTATGGCATCGTCTAATTCGACAAACATCTCAATAAGGAGTCTTCTTCGACTCCCCTATACTTAGAGATGTCAATCTATAAAGTTTCGGGACGACGCGTGAGCGTCCTCCCAGGTACAGAGGTCTCTAGCTGCTGTAACCTCAACAGAGTGCCTGTTGAGAGCCTTGCTGATTAAGCAAGGCTACCTTCTCCTTCGCCTCGTCAAGTTCATGTTGTATGAACTTGGCGATGGCTGAATGGAGGGCATCTCTGTCCGTACCGGACAGCATGGCCAAGATTGCATCGTTTCCTACGGTCGAACTCATTCGTTCGACCGCACTCCTTTCTATGTCACTTAGGAAGGAGTAGCTTTCACGGGAAACGTGATGCGTATTCCCACTATCATCTAACATGTCCATGTTAGATGTAGAAAATGTGGTCATTGGACGGACTACTAAGTACTACCAGGTGTAACGGGGCACTACGATTTGTACTGCTTTAGTACAAGTCCACTTCGCACTGCTTCAGTTGCGAGTGGTGCCTTACGTTATTTCACGTACACTAGTACGTGCAGAGGGAGACTTGTCGTTAATGTAACTAGCTTAAAGAGGGTTAAATGAAAACTGTATTAATATAATTAAATATCTCTTCTTTCTTTTCTGTTAACTTTAACTTAATTATAACAAATACCAAACATGCAATTGAATTCTTATCGTATCTGTATCTCTCTTTTGTTTATCTTTACAGCTGGTTAGTCTGCGGAATATGTTGATATAATGGTCTATACTTATTTATGGATAAGTATTCTGAACATTCCTATATAAAGTAATATCCTCCAAATATTATCTACCTTTTAGATGATAGATTAATTAACAACCTTTAAGTGTTAATTTCATGTAACGATACACCCCGTTACAAGGTGGGCATATTTCTTCACCGTCGCTCGTCGGAAGTCGTCAAGAGTTTTCTTGGTAGCTTCGATTTCATTTGAAACCATCTTCTCGGCTGCCTTCTGGAAAGAGAGGCCCTTCTTTTTCCGCAAATTTAGCATCGTGCGGTGGAGGTGCCTAGCACTAGCGGATTCGGGATCAGCAGACAAGGCCTTTGCAACAAATCGTGGCACTGCTGTCTCTCCGTACTCTTTTTTTCATCAACAAAAGAACATCATGATCGACAGCCGTGACATCATAACTCTTGGATGTTCCTTGAATTGTTCCTTGACATGCTCAAGGCGACTATAAAGCGCTGTTAAGCGTCTTGGGGCTCGGCGTTGTGGACCGTTTTGAAGAATTTTGAAGATTTCGCTTGCTAGCTCGGAGACGAGCAATTACGCAACGCAAATTTTCATTTATTTATTTCCGTTGAAGCTCACCAGTGCCTAGCGCAAACAAGTTTCGCTGATCAGCGCAATACTTAACGAATCGCTCAAGCTGAGTACACAACACATGTGAAGTTAGGAGCGTAAAAGCAGTGTGACGATGTTTTCGCAAAATTCATGATTATCATTGTAATAAAAATGAAGATATGGGTATATTGTTAACTTAGAAATTAGGCATTAATATTCCACATCTAAAATTGATATCCCACAACTATTTTTGAGATATGTCTTTAATTAAAATACGAAAACGCATCTAAGAAAATATTTTGACATTTGCAAACTAAAATTGTTATTCTTACACATTCTACTGAGATGTTTATTGGGATAAACACAATCTTCAACTGAGGCAAGCAAATGGAGCAAGTGTAACCGGGCACCTTTCAACAGAGATCGCTTGGTCTAACGAATTTAATTCTAGCCGAACAGGTGGGTCTTCACAGGACCGTGTGCAAGACCTTTAATCAATACTATAAAATAAAACACAGTAACCTGTCTTTGTACATCTATTGGATGACTAACGATACAACTGACCAGGTATCGTGTATGTTGGGCATAAGCGTAAATGTCACGCTTGCTGTAACGGGGTGTAACGGGGTGTATCGTTACATGAAATTAACACTTAAAGGTTGTTAATTAATATATTATCTAAAAGGTAGATAATATTTGGAGGATATT
>NW_027152189.1:15054-19126 GCF_004359215.1 Bremia lactucae
AGGTTACCCGAAGAGTTTTGGCTCTTAAGAACCTATCGATACCCCACGTATTGATGTGCCCGGCTTGGTGGCTGCCTATGAATGGAGCACCAGCTGAGGCCTCTTCGCTAGTCTCAAATCGACTAGCAGAAGCAGCGTTGTGAGAAGAAACAAAGAATTCAAGGATGTATTCCCGGTATCAGTACCGTGCGAGTTGCCTAAGGATGTAGGCACTCGACACGAAATCGACCTAATCACAGGTTCAAAATACTGTGTCATGAAGCAATGGTCATTGCCTCGTGAACAAGTAGTAGATATCGACAAATTCTTTGCCGAACGCCTAGCAGCGGGCCACAAGACCTCAATGTGAATACCCAACACGCTATGGAGTGAGATCCAGACAGCTGTGCACAAGCACAGGAAGCGTCGAAGGTCCACCATTGTAATGTGGACATAGTAACCGACGGCTGTGCACAAGCACAGGCAGTGTCGAAGTTTGACCACTCGAATAAGTTGGGTGGTACGAAACAAGGCTCCTTGCTTTACAAGCAACATCCAAAATAGTTCACACGCCAATCTATAAGAGACAATGCGAAAGCCCGAGATCGACTGGAGAGTCGATCGTAGAGGTGCTCGCTGTATTGGCGTCTAATAAAGTTAATCGACGTCCCACAATCGACTAGGGACTTAAGTAGCAATTTATTTGACACTTTTATATTCAGGGTGATAAAGTTGGCCTCATCGCCTGGGGCAGTTACACACAATGTTTGTGTGTGAGGAGCAACTTTCGTCAAAGACCTGCAAATTATTTTGATGTTTCAGGATCAGTAGGGCGCTCCGCACCTACTGACCCCGACAGTTTCTTACGATCCGCCTCGCCGTTGCGATTTCGCAACAGCGTCGGATCCGCGTCCTCCACTGTTTCTAGCAAGAGGTCGGAATTTCCGCTCAGTGTTGTTACGCGCTGGCCGTGAGGCACTACACTTATATGCGTAGACCAGTTTTTGACAACGATAACATTTTTGTAATAATTTGTAACTTGAAGAGCGAGGTTTCACGCTCTCTACAAACGAGAGATCCATGAGTTCTGGACGTCCGATTTCTTGTCGTCTCGGTGGACAATAAATACCACAGTTGACAAAAGCCTGTTCAAAATTAAAGTCCCCTGTTCCGCTCCAGTACTGGTAAGTACTAGTTAGCCTTACACTGATTACAGTGTAGGTAGGGCGCCTCGAAACTTCACGTACACAAGAGTACAGAGGAAGGATTTTAAGTAGCTAAGGGTCTTCAGCTACCAAAGGTTAATCAATGGATTTAGAATTAAAGAAAAGTGAAACTGTATTAATATAATAAGTTCAGTAGTAGATAGAAGATCGCTACGTAGGAAACTAATATAATTAGGGAAAAGTAAAACTGTATTATTAAAATAAATTCAGAAGTAGATAGAAGATCGTTACGTAGGAAACTAACGATATAAATATAGTTTTACTTTTCCCTAATTCTAAATCCATTGAATCACCTTTGTTAGCTCAAGCCTCTTAGCTACTTAGAAACCTTCCTCGTCGACCCGAAAGCTTAAATATATAAATAGCTAAGTTCAAGGCAGTCGAAGGCGACTCCCTTTTGAGATTGTTCGTCGAGTTAGATGCCGCCATAGAAGTTCATCGTAATAATGATGATGCGACGAAAGTGAAATGTGGCATGTCCAACTTAGCCGGACGTGCCAAATCTTGGGCCTTGAAGCTCAAGCTTCACGACCCATTAGTCTTTGGGTCGTATGAGCCTTTAAGACCCGGCTCAGACAAATATTTAAGCCGCCACGTGCCGAATTCAGGGCTCAAGCCAAGCTTTTGAATTTAAAGCAGGGCAAGTGTAACGGGGCACTGCCGACTTGTACTGCTTTAGCACAAGTCCACTTCGCACTGCCTCAGTGCGAGTGGTGCCTCACGTCACTTCACGTACACTAGTACGTGCAGAGGAAGTCTTCTAGGTTCTTCTTTCTATCTAACTTAATTTTTAACAAATACAAATATGTACTAAAAGTCTTATCTGTCTTTCTGTTTGCGCGCGTCCAGCTGAGTAGACCACGGAGAAAGTAAGTTTAGTGGTCTATATCTACCAATGGATAAGCTTTTAAAATATTACCATGTAAAGCAATATTCTCCAAATATTCTCCACCTTTTAGATAATATATATTAATCAGCAACCTTTAATTATTAATTTCATGTAACGATACACCCCGTTACAGCAAGCGTGACATTTACGTTTATGCCCAACATACACGATACCTGGTCAGTTGTATCGTTAGTCATCCAATAGATGTACAAAGACAGGTTACTGCGTTTTATTTTATATTATTGATTAAAGGTCTTGCACACGGTCCTGTGCAGACCCACCTTTTCGGCTAGAATTAAATTCGCTAGACCAAGCGATCTCTACTGAAAGGTGCCCCGTTACACTTGCTCCATTTACTTGCCTCAGTTGAAGATTGTGTTTATCCCAATAAACATCTCAATAGAATGTGTAAGAATACCAATTTTAGTTTGCAAATTTCAAATATTTTTCTTAGATGCGTTTTTGTATTTTAATTAAAGACATATCTCAAAAATAGTTGGGATATCAATTTTTGATGTGGGATATTAATGCCTAATCTCTACGCTAACAATATACCCATATTTTCATTTTTTATTACAATGATGATCCTGAATTTTGCGAAAACATCGTCACACTGCTTTTACGCTCCTAACTTCACATGTGTTGTGTACTCAGCTTGAGCGATTCGTTAAGTATTGCGCTGATCAGCGATACTTGTTTGCGCTAGGCACTGGTGAGCTTCAACGGAAATAAATATATGACAATTTGCGTTGCGTAATTGCTCGTCTCCGAGCTAGCAAGCGAAATCTTCAAAATTCTACAAACGGTCCACAACGCCGAGCCCCAAGACGCTTAACAGCGCTTTATAGTCGCCTTGAACATTTCAAGGAACAATTCAAGGAACATCCAAGGGTTATGATGTCAAGGCTGTCGATCATGATGTTCTTTTGTTGATGAAAAAAAGAGTACGGAGACACAGCAGTGTTACGATTTGTTGCAAAGGCCTTGTCTGCTGATCCGAATCCGCTAGTGCTAGGCACCTCCACCGCACGATGTTAAATTTGCGGAAAAAGAAGGCCTCTCTCTCCAGAAGGCAGCCGAGAAGCTGGTTTCAAATGAAATCGAAGCTACCAAGAAAACTCTTGACGACTTCCGACGAGCGACGGTGAAGAAATATGCCCACCTGTAGCGGGGTGTACGTTACATGAAATAAACACTTAAACGTTGTTAATTAATATGATATCTAAAAGGTAGATAATATTTGGAGGATATTACTTATATAGGAATGTTCAGAATTTTTATCCATAAGTAGGTATAGACCATTATATCTATATATTCCGCAGACTAATCAGCTGTAAAGATAAACAAAAGAGAGATACATATACGATAAGAATTCAATTGCATGTTTGGTATTTGTTATAATTAAGTTAGAGTTAACAGATAAGAAAGAAGAGATACTTAATTATATTAATACAGTTTTCATTTAACCCTCTTTAAGCTGGTTACCTTAAAGATAAGTCTTCCTCTGCACGTACTAGTGTACGTGAAATAACGTAAGGCACCACTCGCAACTGAAGCAGTGCGAAGTGGACTTGTACTGAAGCAGTACAAGTCGTAGTGCCCCGTTACACGTCCCCTATGGACGAGAGCGTCCTGGAAACGGACAAAAACAAACAGTTCGCAGCTCAAGGCTGGGATACCTTGGTGACAGTCCGTTCTTTGAAGTTCTGTGGAAACATCGCGATGTGATCCCAGAAGAAGTGCCGTGCCGCCTACCAGCAGAAAGGGGCATCGGGCACGAACTTGATTTAGAACACTGCACCAAGTGTTATATGGACTTGGTAATGGCCGTTGCCGACATAAAAAGTCCATTATTCAACGAGTCCCTCGACAAACGAGCCAAGGCGGGACATGTAAGCAAGAGCAAATTGCCTCACCGCAGCCCGACCTTTTGTGTGCATAAAGCCAAAGGTGGATGGCGCGTGGTTCATGCTTATAA
>NW_027152189.1:19226-20834 GCF_004359215.1 Bremia lactucae
TTACTATCATTGTCTCAATTACAAGGTCAAGCATGAAATCTCTTTGGATCCCATGATTGTCCCATAATGTACCGCCAGCACGTCGTCTAGGAATTCTTAAATATCTTTAATCTAAATCTAAATTCCCTTTTGTAAAAAAGTATTTTAAATAAAATTTATTTTTATGACTTGAAGTGGTAATGATGCCATAGAACTATTTAATGCCTGGCAACAATATGGCTTTGACTTCAATCTTGTACTAAACTATGAGGAAGTACCGAAAAATGTATCTCGATATATTTTTATGCGTAGCGAGTTCAAAGATGGGTCAACCGATTTCCAGAACCATGCACACATTTGAGACTGCCTTCGAGTTGACGAGAGCTCTTTAGGCCAATAAACTGATGTGTAATTAAACCCCATCTGTAGGCTATTTTTCTCATTACAAAACAAAATTCGCCAATGAGTTGGGGCTAAGCACATTCTCTGGCAATAATGAAATTCCTGTAATTGTTATCTATGCTATTAAGAAATAACATGCACCTGTCATTTCTAAAAAGTGACAATTAAAAACTGCAGGTTCTCGTTCAAAACGGGTTATTTTAATGGTAAGCCTCTAAAATTTCTTTGCAACTTCGGAGTATAAGACGACCATTGATGTCGTGTCGCGAGAAATTCTGGAGTTTCACAAGGCAACTATTCAAATCAGCTTGATTAGCAAGCTAGGAAATTGTTGAGCTTCAAAAATATATATCTTTGATTACTTCCACCTACCACAGCCTCAAATTTTTATTAAACGAGTCTATAGCCAAATGAAAAAGGTGAATAAACCAAGCTGTCATTAATAATATATTAATATATCGACGCCAATTCAATGTTTTTCCATTCAATTTTAGTGAGCTATAATTGCCATCAAAAGGCAGGCACGAGAGAAATTCTTTTTTTTTGCTCTAGTACACATACAGCAATTAACCCTGCGCTCGGCATGGTCAAGCGTAACCGCAGAAAGAGGCCTCGTGACATGTCACGAGCACGTGGAACTTTTCGAAAGGCAGGAAGTTTCAGCTGAATCCATTGCCACTTCTTTGTATAGGAAGAGAGTAGCGATTTTCTATTATATTTCGAATCTCTTGAGAGCTGATAAAAAAAGTAAATAAAAACTGTCGTGTCCACTCTATAGAAGAGATACGTGTGAGTCGTAGATACGTGCGTGGTCACACGCTTGCCGCGACCGTCACGCTATTAAGCAAGTGGTACAAATTTTATCGGTTTTGCATATAAAGAATACAGTCCTTCCAATAATAAATGATCCTTTAAAAACTATAACTTTTGCTATCTTATAGGATTATACGTCCACCGTGGTAGCTTACTTACAACTTGCTGTAATCCAATAGCTATTAACCTCCGATAACAGATACAATAAAATTAAAAGTTATTAGAGGGAGGATTGTAAAGTAAGTAAAGTCGTTATCGTGAGTCCAAGTAGTCGCTCACAGTCGTTGCTATCGTTCTCATTGTCTTAGACGATTGAAATGATTTGGTGTGAGTCTAACAGGAACATTGTCGCTACCAAAACAATCTGCACACCCAGTATTTGAGAGAAGCGTTACGAATTTCAAATATTGAAAA
>NW_027152190.1:0-2345 GCF_004359215.1 Bremia lactucae
CAGATATTGTCCAGTTAATCTATACACCGAATGTAAGACATCATTGAGCTTCTCCTAGATTTCGTAGGCACTGTCAATAAATATATGTACCTATGTTTTCTTGCACACGATATTTGCTTTTGCTAACACTTAAGGGTTTGGCAATCAGCGATGATTTGGCCTTGTCGGGTCAATTTAAACACCATTCAATCTGACAAAGTCTCCTAGTGTAGGCGGGCACGTCGTAATGCGGCCACGTGCTACTTAGAACACACACCCTAGCACAGCGAGGAAGCGGTTTAACCAGCTTCTTTGCGTGCAGTGAGGTAGTTGTGGTGGGCGCCTTAGCGACCTCACCCAACGCACTAAGTAGTTAAGTTAAGTGTCGTCACGGGAGCGGTAATCCGGCTCCTCATGCGCTTCTCGCCTTCACCGTCCCCCTCACCCGAACGACGATCGACTCACAGTCGGCGTCACCATCGGTCTCCTTAGACGGATGGGGATATGTGACCTCATTTGGGTCTACATACAGTTTTCAGACGACCCGCGTAAAATACGGGGTGCGTCTTCATATATGGGGGAAGGGTGAGCCTATAATTTAGGTCTCCAACCTCTTCAACCACCGTAAAGGGCCCAATGAAACGCGGCAGCAACTACGTAGTACCTCCAGGTAGTACAGAAAGTACATTTTTTGGGAGGGCAGCAGTACTAAAAAGTTGTACATTTTCACCCACTCTAAAGCGTTCATTATTTTTGCGACCATTTCGGTCCGCATATTATTTTTGCTTGTCCTGTGCGCTTGCCATTGCGTCACGGACTTTACGTATGATGGCTAATCGCTCATCAACAAAGCGTTGAGCCTCGCTCACGCTTTTAGCATCAAACTCGCCCATGATACCGCCGAGAGGTCGGTCATATGGCGAAGTTTATTGGCCACTGCTAAAATGGCAGGGTCACTAGGGCAAGTTTCCGTCGTTGAGATGGTAGCCTCATGGGTCATCGTCATATTGACGAAACTATGTCCCCCTTTCGCACCGAGCATGGTGAGGGGCCCTCCCCCACTAATACTAGGGCTGCGCACAAACGAGACTGGCGTCCGAGGATGGCGCAGTCCATTAATATAAAACGGTGTCTCACCCGTACTGGCGTGGACACTGTTATTTATAGCAAACTCCACGAAGGGCAATTGCTTGCTCCACTCTTTGAGAGTTGCTATAGTGCGTAAGACATCCGCCACGACCCGATTGGCACGTTCTGTTTGGCCATCGGTCTGGAGATGATCTGCGGTCGACATGTGGAGCTTGCTACCTAGCAGCTCGAACTCATGTCGCCAAACCAGACGTAAAACGTGGATCCCGGTCCGATACTATGGACTCGGGCATCCCGTGTAGTCGGTAAACATGATCCAGGAACAAGAGAGCTGCCTCCTTGCCTGTGATCGATGTCTTACATGGTGCTAAATGCACCATTTTGCTCAGTCTGTCTACAAAGACGACTAGCCCTGTCCGACCCTTATGATCGGGCGGCATGCCAAACATGAAGTCCAGGCTTACTGACTTCCAACAATTGGTTGGAATCGGTAGCGGCTTCAGTGGCGCACTGCTGGACGGTGCAGGCTTAATGCGCTGACACTGTTCGCAAGAGCGAATATAGTTGGCCACCCATCTATATAGGTGTGGCCACCAAAATTCCTCTGACACTCGTAAGAATGTCTTTTCACGGCCCAGATGCCCACTAGATGGTGCATCATGGAGCTCGTGAAGGATCATCAACTTGAGATCTGTGTCATGAGGCACATAGATTCTCAAGGGATCACAAGGTGACAGCTGATGCCATAACAGGCCATCGCTGTAGCTAAAGCGATTGAGCTTAGCTTTCAGGTGCGACGGAAGGGAAACCTTTCGTCCACCGAAGTGATCCAACAGCAGGCGACAGTGGTCGTCCTGACTGTAGCTCTCTTTTATCTCAGAGGCCAATGAGCTCGTCACGTGGTATGCCTTCATGGCTGCCAACGTCGACGGCTGAAATTGTGCTTTCGCACTAGACACACTTTCCTGGTGTCTAACCTCGAAGTCTGGTCTGCGCGATAAAGCGTCAGCCAAGACATTCGACTTACCCGGCTTATATTCAACTTTGAAATTAAATTCAGAGAAGAATGTGAGCCATCTTGCCATTCTAGGCGAGAGGTGCGGTGAGTTTATTGCGGTCCGCAGTGATGCGTGATCCGTATAAACCACAAATGGTTCGGTGCCCAATAGGTGCACACGAAACTTGACAAGAGCATACTTTATTGAAAGTAGCTCTTTGTCATGCACAGGGTAATTCAGTTCCGCGGCTTTTAATAGCCGGGACTGATAAGAGATGAC
>NW_027152190.1:9043-11327 GCF_004359215.1 Bremia lactucae
ACAGAAACTTGCCCTAGTGACCCTGCCAGTTTAACAGTGGTCAATAAAACTACGCCTTATGACCGACCTCTTGGCGGTATCAGAGGCGAGTTTGATGCTAAAAGCGCTATTTGGCAAAAACACCGTGAGTGTGTTGCCCGCAACTATGAGTGCTGCTCATGACTTCACACATGTTGTATTTATGCATTTTTTCCAGCTTATGCAATTTCGACAACTTTTGCGCTTTTGACGATCGATCAAGCAATGCTTGTTTGGTAAAGGCGCATGTGAGCCTTGAAGCGATAGGAAAAGTGTAACGGGCTAAAGTTGTCCTAATATTACACAGTCCCTGTTAAGTACGTTGTTAAATGGTCTAAAGTTGCCCTAATGTCACACAGTCCCCGTTTAGTACACTTAGTGTACTTAAGTGGATGGTCAATTACTTAATTGAAGTAATTAGACCCAGCACTCGGGTGTGGTTCACATTTGTGATGAATTCTTATGTATGTGATGCACATGGGTGCATTCACATTAGACGGGATGGCGCCTAGCGTTATCCGCGGCGCGAGGTATCTAGAAAGATACGCTCGCAATACATATTAAGTTTTACCTATAGAGATGACATTTTAATTGGTAAAAATAGGTACTTATATTTAATTCTACTCATATAAATCAGTCTGAAAACTACTTCCTACTTGGTAAGTGCGCACGAGGAGCCGGATTACCGCTCCCGTGACAACACTTAACCAGAGTACTTAGTGTGTTGGGTGAGGTCGCTAACGCGCCCACCACAACTACCTCACTGCACGCAAGAGAAGCAGGTTAAACCGCTTCCTCGCTGTGGTAGGGTGTGTGTCTAAGTAGAGCGTGGCCACATTACGACGTGCCCGCCTACACTTGGTAGCACTTGAAATCCTTATCACGACCCGCATCTCTGCGTGTACGTGAGGAAGAGCCTCAATATTGATTGGGCTCATTTTTCCCACCTTTCCGAACATCATCGGGATGTGGCAGGGCTTATGGCGCAGGGACTTGGTGAACAAGCCCTGGCCAGGCTCCTGGGTAGTCCTCCTGAGCAACATGTTGCTCAAATGGAGCAGTTTGAGGCATTCGTGCTCGGACAGCGGAAAAACCCACGTCTGAGGCACAGAGCCATGCTGCGGCGGAGTTCGTCACCTAGACTCAGGATTAGCTGAGGCGTGAGCAGGCTCGGAGCGAGGCTCTAAACAGGGCTGTTAAGATGCTCTCTGCCCAGCCGCAACAGCCGAGGCCCATTCGGATGGACCCGCCCAAGTTCGATGGAACTGCAGCGCACACGATTGTCCACTGGGCTTTTAGACGTAGAGCAAAGCGTTGTTGCGCAGCTCATCGAGGACGACAGCCGGATGGTGTCGTACGCCATGTCGCATCTGCGCGTTAAGGCCTCAGGGTGGGCTTACCTTGGCGCTTATGGCGGACAGAAAGGCGTTTCCTACATGGGCGATCTTTAAGGAATAGATTCGCGCCATGTACCAGCCGCCGAACAACGAAGTGTTGCTTCAGGCACGCTTCTTTGGAGCGCGACAGGCGAAGCGATCTCTGCAAGAGTATGTGCAAGAGATGCGCTCGCTGTCGGCGTCCATTATCGACAAAGTTCTGAGATGCACTCGAATCCACTCGAAGGGACTTGGTCATAGCCTCGTACTTACGTGCTATAGGCCAGCAGGGTTGAGGTTCGAAATTTCAAGACCTCAAAGACTATGCTACCCATTTTCTTCGACAACTCTGAACTTAGGGGTAGCTTCAGGGTCCGCGTCAGTAGGGTATCCCGCTCCTTCTGCGCCCAACTCAATGGAAATGGCATCTGACCACTCGGCCGACGTCTTATACCGACGTCTTATACCAAGCTGTCGCATAGACACTGTTGTAATATTGCTCCTCAACAAAGGCAATTTGGATTGCCTCTACAATCGTCGACGGCACCTTTCGAAAAAGGCCTGTCACGATGGACCATGCCGTAGTCCGTTCATAAACGTGGGCACCTTAATGTGCTCCTGAATCGGACCTAAAAACTCGAGGCTCTAAGAAAGAGACCGTCGACGTTTGAGTCGCTTTGCCAGGATGACAAGCGAGAAGAGGTGACCATTCGTTTAGCGAACGGCGCGCTCGTTAAGTCTGAGGGAGTTCAGGTAGAACTCGCCTTCATCTTTAGTGACTTCATTTGTAAAGAGAAGTTTACAGTGCTAGATATGGAGAGTCCGTATGACCTCCTCCTAGGTATGTCATGGTTGGCAAAGTACCAACATGGATAGACTGGCGTACACGC